>NW_016825370.1:395372-557757 GCF_001698545.2 Rhinopithecus bieti | reverse complement strand
CACGCCTGTAGTCCCAGCTACTCAGGAGGCTGAGGTAGGAGAATCGCTTGAACCTGGGACGCGGATGTTGCAGTGAGCCAAGATCACACCACTGCACTCCAGCCTGGGTAACAGAGCGAGATGCTGTCTCAAAAATAAATAAATAAATAAATAAATAAATAAATAAATAAATAAAACAAAGAAAGAAGAAGAGGTAACTTTTTGAGCAAAGACACCGGGCAAATTATAACCTGAAGATCCTATCAGAAATAAATATGCAAATAATAGTTCTCCAAAATTTTAGAGTGGCTTCTGCACATGCAAAGGATAGCTTTTCTATGTGTACAGGAATCCCTGATATTCAAAGTCCATATGAAATTCTTCTCGGCACATAACAGGTACTCCTAGAGTTAGCAAATTTCTAGGCTTCTAAGATATTCATGAAATATTCTGCGAGTCCAGTGTTTCCTAATACTTTAAGAAAGTAGATTCTGTAAACTGCTCATTGATGACAAGCAGTAAAAACTAAGATTGTTGGCCAGGAATTTCTATGAGTTGCAATTTCAGAGACTCTATGTTTTCTGTACTCTTTGCCAGAAACTCATTTTAATATCTTCCTACCAAAGAGGAAAAAATAGAAACCTGAAATAATAGTCAAATTTATGGGGAACTGCTCTGTCAGCAACCCAGGCCTTTCCTACCATCCCTATCAACAGATGGGCATGAAATGAGTTTGTTTTCCCTCAAATAACTTGAAAGCTTTGTGTTCCCTCCTTGTTTCTGTGCAGGGATATATTTGCATTCGTGGGCATTCAGGTTTGGGGAGCAGATTTAATCTTCTTTCCTCCAGTAACTCTCCCAAAGACTTGGCTTCTGCCCTCTTCAGAAAATTCCCATCGTTCCCAGCAGCTCAAGTTCACAAATGTCTAATTTACCCGAGTATCAGGAGCATTTATATAATGATGCTGTTAAGATTTTCATCTTTCTTCCACATGATCTTAATCCGGAAAACTGTAAATTGTTTAGACTAAGAACTTCAACATAAGCTGCTTCCAACATAAAAGCTGAGAGGCAGCAAGTAAGAATTCAGCTTTTTTTTTTCTGGTCTTTCCATTCAGAAACATAAAACAACTTGAAAAAATTTTATTAAATAAAAGCAATGGAATCACTTCGGACGACGTAACATAATAGACATCAAAGATACACACAAATAAGACACGGGTTGCCGTCGCTGAACAACATAAAAGCATGTGTGCTTGCATTTGGATTTTGTTTTACATGCACAGGCTATATACAACAGATTTGCTTATTTGAGTCAGATGTGGCTTTTGGCTAACAACTGATACATTTTAGGTGGCCCTTTTAAAAAAATAAGAAAGCATTCGCCTTTTGTATGCTGAGAAGGATTTGATTTAAATAAGGGTCAACTGTGTTTTTTTTTTTTCTTGTAAAAAATATTCCTAGCCCCTGACAATGCCCGAAACCTTAACTTTTATGTAGATCTCCCACCTGCTTGCAGAGAGGGAGGTAAGCAGACGGATTCAAGCTGCCTTTGCAAAGCGCAATTGTATACAGACAGTTAAGGATCTGAGCATGGGAATGAGTTCATGCTATCCTTTGGAAGATTCTTCGACTTCAAGAGTGATGGGCTACTCATCATTACTGGCCAGTCTGCTAGAAGAGTGAAGTTATGGAATTGTTCCTTTGAAATATCCCAACACACCAGCCTACCTCCTGTAACATGTACTACCTCATTATCAAATTTCCAGGGGCAGAACCCTTGAGAACTGCATTCCAAGGCAATGAGGCTTAACCAAAATTCTGTCACAACTGATGCTTTCCACAATGCCTAGAGATCAAAGCCAGGGGACATGGGCCAGGGCAGCAGGTGGATGTGTGTCTGGGCACAAGGAGCAAGAAGAAGCTCTGCACCACCCCAGCAGGCTGCTGAGCCAGAGAGCAACAGGTGTGGCTTCCAGGTGGGATCAAAGAGTCATTTGGATAGGATTTTGAAAAAACAAGTTGGCCCATTTGTGAGAGTCACACCACAGTGCCTCAAAGCCACAACTTAATTATCATTTACCAGGAATATTTATTAGGGACGTGGGAGGCAAATGAGGGAGCTCCTAATTGTACCCTGTCTGACTTGAATATTAAGCCAGCACCCTTTCTCATATGCTAACCCTTTGAGATAACTCATCTGGGTTGACTCCGTTTAAATGAACTTTCTTGTGGTGATTCTAACCCTTTCACATCAGAAAGAATGTGACAGAAGCTGGGAGAGAACCGATTTGTTAAATTATGCTTCATCCTACGGCATGTATATAAAAGAGAAAGGGTTAGACAAGCAAACAATTGTGGGTTGTTTTATGTTTCAGCGAAAGGAGGGAAGACACAAGAATGCCACAAAAGACCCCGGGGTTCAAAATATTTAGAAACTTTCTTTACTCTCCAAACAAAACCAGAATGGTAAAGGGAGGTGCAGAAATTAAAAACAGCCTTACAAAAGAATTGGCTGACTTTGTGGTTCAGCAACTGGTGTTTGGCACACAAAGAGACAAATGCAATTTAATTCCCATATTCTTTTAGGTGTCTGAGACCCAGAAAGGGAGGGCTATGTCCTGAGAGCATAAAACAGAATTTATCTGCCTCCCACAGTTGAAAAGTCCCCAGATGGTGCCAAGAGCAGATTCCAGAAATCAGTGACGTTTCAGGAAGAAATCATTGTTTTGGTAAGGTGTTGCCTGTGTCCCATCCTTAACTTAGTGCCAAACAGAAATGAGGCAAATAAAACAAGATAAAAACTACTGAAGCTGTCGGAATGCTTGATTCCAACAGCTAGACAGCTCATCTCTTATCAAGCCTTTTGTATGGCACGTAACAGTATCAGCAAGGATGCAAAAGGCATGGGCCCAAAAGTAAGGATGTTCTTGGGGCAACTCTACTGAGCAGCTTCTATGTGTCAGGCTCTCTAATAGGTACCAACAACACAAGGAATATGCTCTGAACCCCTGCCCATGAGGGGCTCGCACTGCAGAAAAGCCCTCAGCAGAGCAGTCCTTAGCCTGCTACTACGTTCAACAATTGAAAAGAAGCCGAAAAGGGGAACAAGTAGCAGTTGTGTTTAAAAAAAAAAAAAACCAAGAAGGGAAAGGTTCACAATACTATTGACCAGAAATGGAGACGCATGAGAAAAAGAAAAGCCCCTCAGGCAGGGGAATGGCCCGGATCACACTTGCCCTTCCCTCTGCTTGGAATATTCCTCCCAGATCTTGGACAGTGGATTTTTCGTCTCAAAAACTCAGTTCTCTGCTCAAAAGGCCCTGCTCAGGGAGCCATTCCCTGGCCACCCTGTTTAAATACTTGCCCACTTGCAACCCTCTCTGAACTTCAACCTGCTTCATTTTCTTCATGGCGTTTATCACTCTGGGTATTTTAGATTTTTAATAAACTAATTATTTTTGTTATTTATTCATTGTTGTTCCTACTGATGTAGGTTCCATGAGGAAAGGCACTTGGCTTTTCCTACCTCAGGATCTCCAACATCCAATAAATGTTGGAATAATTAACAAAAAAAATCAGCCATATTCTATTGGTCTTGTTTTAGCAGGCCATTTGCTTCAATCACAGAAAAACAGAGCAATATTACTTGCCGGTAATATTACGTGCTTCAATGCTAGCATTTGGAGCAAGTATGATCTCTGTCTTATATAGTTATCACAAGTACCACACATGTTCTGAGAGTTAACTCCAGACTGAAAACTCCAAAGGTCAGGAGACCACCAGCCCCCTCGCATTCTTCCACCTACTTCCTGTAAAGGCAGTATCACCAGACACCTTTGCTGATGAAAACCACTGTCTGTACAGCTTTATTGTCAATATTTTATTTTTAAAACTAAATATCATTTTAGGGAAATAAAAGACTTCTCTTCCCACAGTCTCAAAAAGCTTACTGCATTCTAAGGTGATTTTACTGTGTGCTGGACATCACCTGAAGGATGCAAACCAAAAGATTCAAATTCAAGTTCTGCCTGGATTATCATCTGAGATCTAATGCTGAGTAAGTGTCTCTCTGTGTCAGTTTCCCTAGCTGCAAAATTAGAGTTATAACAACTTCCCTCCTCTATCTCAAAGAGATGTGAAAGGATTAAAACGATCACCTTTTAATTAGTTTAGAACACTCTGCAATGTTAAGGAAGGTGTGACGTTCACACTGAATTGGATTCATCTTAACTTTCCAGAATACTGTGATGAAAAGAAATTAGAAGCGAAGCTGCCAAGAGAAAACGCAGCCAGAGAATCCTCTGTGTGATGGATGGGGCTGGGGAGAATCAATGATAATAGTATACACATTGGACTTGGCAGGGATTTTCCTTCTAAAGAAGTTAAGTATTTTATAAATATTATTTCTTTCATCCCTTTAAACTTCCTGTGATGTGGCATTTATTACTCTCAGCTTCCAGATGGACAACTAACCACAGAGAAATGTATGATCTTTCCAAAGGCACATGAGTGTCTGTGAGCTCAGTAAAATGGGCTTTGATTGAGTCACTCATTCATTTGCTCGCTCATTCAATCCACGGGAAATGCTGAGAATCCATTATGTATCAGGCACTGCCCTCAGGACTTAGGGAGGAGATAGGGATGACTGAAACATGGCGTTGAGGCAAAGAGGCCAGCAGAGGCCAATACTGTAAGGGAGAAGACGAAAGTGCTCAAATAAAGGGAAGCACGTGGCTGTGACAGACAACAAAAATATCACGCAGTCCTCAAAAATGATGACAATGATGTGTTTAACCTTATGGAGACACAAATATGCCTCTATTGACATGAAACCATGTACAGCCTATACCACACACCACTAAGTAACACACAGATTTAAAAAAAGGGGAGAAGGATCTTCTGGTTGTGTGCCCTTCTGGTAAATATATATTTATGTGTGTATGCATCAGAAAATAAATCAAGCTAGTGTTAAGCCATTAAAAAGATAGAATTGTGATCATTTTCACTTTCTTTTTTATACTCATATATACTTTCTGAACACGTTTTCAATAAGCATGTATTGAGATTTTAATGGAAATAGATTATTTCACTGATTATAAAATAACGTAAGTTTATTGACAAATATATCCAATGGGATAAAACAAGTTACTGAAATGAAAAGTAAAAGTTTTCTCTTACTCTAACTCTCAGAAATAACCAGTATAATTGATGTGATTTCTATAAACCCACAAGTTGTTATTCATATTCATATAGGGGTATATTTTTTAAATGGGATTATGTCACAAAATACTATACACATCTTTCCAGGTCAGTACGTGAGGCTTTATTTCATCTCTTTAATGTTTTTAAGGAATAGACTAAAATATATTTAACCAAATTCTTATTATTGGATTTTATGCTGTTTCTTTCTTATTTTCATTTCTAAATGTAACTGGCAGGCTGGCATTGTCTACCCGGCGCATACATGCTTTTGGAACTCATCAGATTAACTCTGTAAGATAAAAATCCTGTAAGTGGGATTCATGAGTCAAAGAGCATGTAAACTTTCCTGACACGCATTGTCAAACAGTCCTCTGAAAAGCTGTACAGAATACACACTGCTGCCTACTGTACACAAACATACCTGACTACCACACCCTTTCTGTGTCCAGGATTATCATGTTTTTCATTCATGCTCAGCTGTATGAAAAACCAGTCATTGTTAGAATGTATATACACGTGCATCATTGGATGTGGGCATCCTTTCATAGGCTTACTTATTGGTTCTTTGTGTTTCTTCTGGATATATTTGTCTATTCATTCATTTTACCCACTTTGCTTCTGAAAATTCTTCTTAGTATTGATTTCCACTAGATATGTATATATTAAGAACAGGAAATATTTGCTAATCACATACCTTGCAAATAATTCCTGGAAGGAGTGTTGAAGAAAGAAAGAGAAAAAATCTTCAAAGTAAGTACAATTATCACTCTCAGGCTTGGAAAGCTCCAGCACATACAACTGTAAGTAAGCAGAAGCCCATGAAACGGTGATTCTTCCAAAACACATTGAAAATATAAAATTATTTTATGAGAGAAATGTTTAAGAACAAAAATATTATACCCAGGAGTGTAACCATACATCCAAGCAGTGTTCTAAAAGGAGAGAATGGGCAGAAACGTGGAAAAAAAAATTATTATAAATAGAAAAAAATTATCTGAACTTCAGAGAAGAAGGAATTCCTATGCAAAATATCATAACAGCAAGCAGACAAGAACATTAAAGGCAGTTTTCTCCATAAATTAATCTATAAAATCCAATGTAAATCTAATAATAATCACTATTTTCAAAACTTTTCATCTTTTTTTTTTTTTTACAAATTTTGGCAACATTCTAAAATTTATCTGGAAGAATAACTTTTAATAAAGCCCACGGGAAGGGGTGATTTATTTGAAATCAAATGAAATATAAACCAATATAAATTTAAATAATGTACTATTGGTACAGGAATAAGAAATCAATGGAGCAGAATAGGTGAGAAACTGATCTACATGCAAAGGACTGTATCACATGAAAATCAAAATATTTTAAAACAGATTGCCTGTAAGTGATGTTGGATAATTTGTTACTTCTTTGGAAAAATTAATTGGATTTCTACTTCAAACCATACACAAAACAAATTTCAAATGGATTAATGAGGTACAGAGTGAAAATGGAATCCATGTATTAGTGAAAGCTGCAGGAGTATTTTTCTTTAGAATCTCAACGTATGGATGAGTCCCTGAGAAAACACAAAACCCTGAAGCCACTCTTTGAAAAGATGGAATGCACAGTTTGAGATTAAGTATTATTAATGTTGGTGGCAGATTAAAGATGACCAAAATTATTAGCACTTCTTCTATTGAAAGGCAAATTCTATGACCCCTTTTCTCATCCCCTGAATCCTGGAGGGCTCTGTTATTACTTTGAAAACGAGGACACTTTAGAATATGTTATACCAGTTTGTGTGTCTAGGCCCTAAGAGAATGGTAGCTTGCACTTCCTTAAGCTTAGAATAACTGCTATTGGAAATAAGTTAACATTGTGTGAGAAACCTAAACCACATTAAAAAGTCATTTGCAGATACCTTGGCCAATAGCCATAAAAGAACCCACAACCAACAGACAACGTCAATGCCAGCCATGGGATTATGCCATCCCAACATCCAGCGCATCAAGCCTTCAGACAATTCCAATCCCAGCTGCTGACTACACCACCACCAATGAGAACTACCCATGGGAATCCAGGCAATCCAGAGAATTGTGAAAGATAATAACTTGTGGTTTGAAACAACTAAATTTTAGAGTTTATTTAAAAAAAGAAAAGAAAAGAAAAGATAAATGGAACACAATATGGCACCAAGTATGAGATCCTGTGGTAACAAATTCTACATCACGTGGCACTGGCTCTGGGGCCCAATGGACAGAAGATGGAAGATCCTGAGAAGACTGTTCATAAGGGCTTCAGTAAGAGTGAAAACATTTTATTGGAGGCTGGAGAAAGGGCAGCCCCTATTACAAAGAAGCAGAATGTTTGATAACACTGTCACCAGTGGTAATGTGAAAAACAGAAAATATATCTAACACACTGATGGTTTTGGCTAAGGGCATTTCTAATAAGAACATGGAATGTACCAACTGCTTTTTTTAAAAACTGTCATGTATGAAAAGGATAGATAGCTGAGCTATTTTACTGTTCAGTTTTCAAGATAATTTTCAAGAAAGTAAATTGAAGGCAATATTTACTGGGATCAAAAATTAAACTATTTCTCATTTCCACTGCTCCAGAGGGCAAAGGACCCACAAAATAAGAAATGATGTCAGGGCAAATGTCAAACCCCGAGCATGCTCAGTAGAGCATGGCTTCAGGGTGATGATTTTAAGGGTGTGGCTATATGAACTTTAACTGGAGGACATGATGTTAAGTATGTTTTACGTGTGTGCCTAGTAGGGCTTCAAAGAATCTCGAGGTCATCACCTTTAGACCTTCTCTCTTAGCTAACAGGTACTATAAGAATCTTACGTGCACGCCTCAAGACTCTTCCAGCTAAAATAAAAGCTTCTGAGGATCTTAAGGGTGTGGTCGCACAGTGCCCTGACTCTTGGCTTAAACAAAGATCCTCCATAGGTAAACTGTGAATATGTCTTTTGTGTCATGAAGTATATTATAATCTGATAGACAAGGAATCTATAAAGTTTTTACAAGGATTATATCAGCTTGGACTGAAGAGGTCATAGTACAAAAGAAAAAGTGTTTTGGATCCTCACCCACCCTCCTAAACTACAATGAGCAGTAAGAAAGCAGAGGAAACATTCAGATGCTAACAGCTTATATCTTATGGAAAAAGAAAGATGACTTGATGGAAGAAATGAGAAACCAAGACACAAGCCAAGAACCATGAAAAACCCTTCCTCAGAAACAGAGAAACTCAAAGAGTTGGCAATGTGTGCCCAGCTGGATTTCATAATTGCTATGGACCAATGACTGCCATGTGTCTTCCATTTCCCTTGTTTTCAAGTGATAATGTCATCTGTGGTTTTTCTATGGCTGTCCAACACTCTATGTCAATTGCCTGCATATAGATAACTTGTCTCTTTGGTTCACAGGTCATCAAACAGAGAAGACCCACCCCAGAGAAGGCTCATCTACATCTGGAACTGATTTAGACAATAAAACCCTGAACCATAGAACTTGATCTGAAAGCCATAGGGTATAGAACTTCAGATGGAGGGTGTGTTAGGAAGTAAGGAGAGGTGGATACACAAGGTAAATTTTGCATGCGGCAAATTATAAATAATTTGTGGTAACAGAATGAATTGTGGTGAATTAAAGAGGTTCAATTTTTTTTTTTAACATTCTTCCTGTTTCCTCCATTAAATTTGGATGGACTCTCTGACTGCTTTGAACAACGCATTATAACAGAAGATGCTGTGCCATTTTCCATGCCCAGAATTTAGCAGCCTGCTAGCTTCTACAACCTGTTCGTTGGAAAACTTGCTCTAAAAAGC
Organism: Rhinopithecus bieti; assembly: GCF_001698545.2. Taxonomy (NCBI): domain Eukaryota; kingdom Metazoa; phylum Chordata; class Mammalia; order Primates; family Cercopithecidae; genus Rhinopithecus; species Rhinopithecus bieti. Next base: position 548,749 of record NW_016825370.1, on the reverse strand, counting down.
CTGCCACCACCATTCTGTAAGACCCAAACCACATAGAGGGGCCACATGTAGACACTCCAGCTGACAGCCCCAGCAGAGCCCCAGCTGAGCTCTCATGCAAGGAGAACATCCACAGCCACCACATGCAGGAGCCCTCTTGGATTTTCAACCCAATGAAGGCTTCAGAAGACTACACCAGTGACCAATGGACTGTAGCCACACGAAAGACACGAGCTGGAACCTTACACCTGTGCCCAGCAACCCTCAGGGCTGTATAAGACAATTCCTTGTTGACTTAAGCCCCTACGTTTGGGGGTAGTTTGTTATCCTACAATAGATCATTGATAAATACACACACACACACACACACACACATTTCCAAATATGTTTACTTTCACATATGTATGTATGTGTGTATACATCTGAATATGAAACAGAAAGAATTAATATTCATATTACATAGATGATGGCTACAAGTCAATTAAAAAAAACAAAAGAACTCAGGCTGGTGCGGTGGCTCGTGCCTGTAATCCCAGCACTTTGGGAGGCTGAGTTAGGTAGCTCACCTGAGGCCAGGAGTTCGAGACTAGCCTGGCCAACATGGTGAAACCCCATCTCTACTAAAAATACAAAAATAGGCAGAGTGGCTCATGCCTGTAATCCCAGCTACTCTGGAACTGAGGCAGGAGAATCGCTTGAACCCCCAAGGCAGAAGCTGCAGTGAGCCAAGATTGTGCCATCCAGCCTGGGTGAAAGAGCAAGACTCTGTCTCAAAAAATAAATACAGGCCGGGCGCAGTGGCTCAAGCCTGTAATCCCAGCACTTTGGGAGGCGGAGACGGGCGGATCACGAGGTCAGGAGATCGAGACCATCCTGGCTAACACGGTGAAACCCCGTCTCTACTAAAAAATACAAAAAACTAGCCGGGCGAGGTGGCGGGCGCCTGTAGTCCCATCTACTCGGGAGGCTGAGGCAGGAGAATGGCGTGAACCCGGGAGGCGGAGCTTGCAGTGAGCCGAGATGGCGCCACTGCACTCCAGCCTGGGCGACAGAGCGAGACTCCGTCTCAAAAAAAAAAAATAAAAATAAATAAATAAATACAGACATACATACATACATACATACATACAGAGAAAAAATAAAAAGGAAAAAGAACTCAATACAAAAAAAGTGAACAAGGAATAATATGAAGAGGCAATTCAAGGGAAAATAAAATAAACAAACCTATAAAAGAAGCTCTCACGCTACAGAGAAGTGCAAATTAAAACAAGAAAACTGTTTTCTTCCGTCTAATTGGCACAAATTAAGATGACTGATAAATCTAGTTTCAGAGGATGCCTGAAAAAAAAATCAATTCCATTATCAACTAATAGTGGCAGTATAATTTGTATTTACTTTCATAGAGAGCAATTTGTTTGATTTTTTAATTTTAATTCCTATATCCTTCCATCTAGCAAATATGCTTCTAATACTTTAGCCAAAAGAAATGTTTGTGTACACATATATGCACATACACATATATATGTATACATACAGAGGAACCAAGATGTTCTTTGTAGCATTGTTTGTAATAGTTAAAATTGAAAAGAACCCCAATTTAGTAAGTAATAATAAATATCCATAGTACATAAAGATTTAGAGAATGAACTGGATATACATTATTGACATTAAAAGATATCCATGATACATTTTTAAGTAAAAAAGACAGTTGTAGAATACTATGTATAAAGTAAGTCCATGGAGTCTTTAAAGTGTGCTTGCATTGATACGCATCTATGTACATTTGCATGTTTTATGAAAGAAAAAGTCCAGAGTGATTTGCATGAAATATTGCCAGGAATGGGTAGAGAGTAATGTTCAAAGATGAAGGATACATGCATTTCCATATGTTTAACATCTTTTACAATGGCAGACAGTTATGGATTATATCTGAGACTTCAAAACGTGCCCACTTTCTCTCTCTCTCTCACACACACACAATAACTGTCAGGGCGGGAAGTGTCAGCAGCATTCGAACCTCATGGGATTGAGCAGACCGGCAGTAGTTGAAAAGGAGAACAGAATGAAGGAGAGGATTTTGCAAGTGAGAGACAAAGAAACTTGTCTTGAGTGTTGAGCAGCAGGACTCGGAGGAGGCAGGAAGTGGTGAAGTTGCTGGAGATGATTCAAACCAGGAGGGAACAAGATGTGGAGCCCTCGGAGAGATGCTGACCATAGTGGAACTGTGGGACTGGCCTCAGAAGGAGGTGGGAAAAATCTTTCCAATGAAGTGGCCTAGCCAACAGAGGCCCGGCAGGTCCAGAAATCAGAGGCTCTGCTTTATTCTGTTCATCTTGTCCACCTTCTCCAGAACCAAACCAAGCACAATAGGCTAAAACAAGTATACTAGTTTGTATTTACAGATAAAGTTTACCCTAGGTATAGCCGTAACTAATTACAAAATACCTGATAACTTTCTCCCCTAGGTCCTCTTTGTCACACTCCAGATTGTAGATCTCTGAGATTTCCCTTTCCCCAGACTCCTTACCTCCAACAGGCCCATGTGCTAAGCCATGATGCACATTCAAGAAGTAGCTCTTGCAGGTCAGGACCACTGTAACACGCCACAAAGGAACTGCACATCGAAAGTTATATCTTCGGCCAGGCGCGGTGGCTCACGTCTGTAATCCCAGCACTCTGGGAGGCCGAGGCGGGCGGATCACGAGGTCAGGAGATCCAGACCATTCTGGCTAACACGGTGAAACTCCGTCTCTACTAAAAAATACAAAAAATCAGCCGGGCGCGGTGGCGGCGCCTGTAGTCCCAGCTAACCGGGAGGCTGAGGCAGGAGAATGGCGGGAACCCGGGGGGCGGAGTTCACAGTGAGCCGAGATGGCGCCACCGCACTCCAGCCTGGGCGGCAGAGCGAGACTCCGTCAAAAAAAAAAAAAAAAAAAGGAAAAAGAAAGTTATATCTTCACAAGAAGGTGTCCCCAGAAGGTGAGCCCTCACTCCTACTCCAGTTCTCCCACTTTCAGGTTGGAACACTGCTATCCGCCTTCACCCAGAGCATCCCATGGGAAACGGGACCTGGTCTATGAGCAAAGGCAGGCTGCGTCCTCTCCTTCTGGGTCAGTTTTGTCACCAGTGACAGCTGGAAGCCTCTTGATTTCTTGATATTGGTAACCTATTTCTTAAAACATTAAAACCATGGAGGCAGCACAATGTAATCCCACTTTGGGGAGAAAGTGACGTATTTATGCTATTATCAAATCTCTGGCCTCAAGGAGTAATGAACTGCTCCTCGGTGTGAGGAACGCTGTCCTCTGCCCTATGCAGCCTGCAGCCTCACAACAAAGCCACACCAGCTTCAACTGCTTGCCCGTTTACTACCTGGGGCGATGGCACCAACTTCCATTACGTTGTATTTAGCCTGGGTCTGTCTCCAGTGTCTTCTGGGAGTGGCTTGCCAGTTCCTCTCATCAAGTAATTACCACAAAGCTCTCATGCATTGTGACAAATGCGATTTCTCCCTGGCTACCACATGGCCTGTTCAGGCAATGACTATTTTTAGGCAGAGGTTTTAGGCAGAGGTCCCTAGTTTTATTCCCAGAGCCGTCTTCCATTTTAATGCTCCATTTGGCTCTAAGAATCAAACCATGCCCACAGAAATCCCACAACGTTTTTGCAGAAAGGCAAACTTACTCCCACTCCGGAATTAATGAACCCCTCTTGCTGTCAACTGTAGTTTAATGGATTTCACCATTCTGTGTATTTTCACACCCAGAACAGAAAGTCATACAAAGGTAACTTAATTCAGGAGTGACCTTTGAGTTCCTTGCTTGGCAGTGTTGTAAATCTTGCAGTGTGGCAGGTTTATTCCTTTCTCTGTGATTTCCATGGGAGGCTTTGCCTTATGTGTGGCACAGACTTAAAATTGTTGCAAAAATGCTATCTCTGTCTAAAATGGCTGATAATCATTGCATTCTATCAACCCTGGTGATAATTTATCCCTATTTATTTCACAAATTTAGTATTTTACTAGACTATCTTTCAAAAAGATTGTATCATCATGGTACATAATATTTCAACCAACTGAAAAGAAAAATAACTTCTGTTCTCTTCATTGCAGCATCTTTTTTTGTTACTTTCCCGCTGATGCTCAAACATTACCAAAGTTAGGGCTTTTCTTTACTTATTAATTTTTCTTCCTATTATCTTAAGTCATTTTATCATCATCTTTACTCCCCACCTTTAAATTAAATGCAAGTGCACCACATGAGTTTGAGGTGAAGAAAAAGATTTCCAAAGTACAGCTCGTTAATTTGTATAAGTTTTGCAGTCAGACACAAATTAATATTAAATAATGAGTTCTAGACCTATCCCAACTTCATCCCCTTTCTCCACACGCCTTATTTATACTTACTCTTTGTTGAGCATCAGGTAAACAGTGGTGCATAAAACTGAGCAAAGCATTTTCTCCATCATTAAAAATGGCCCAGTCTCACGGAAGAGAGAACCAAGTTTTAAAAGAATTACAGTATATTTCTATAAGAGCAATGAGAAAAATGCGTAAAGTGTTTTGAGAGTAAATGGGCGAGACAGCAGAATGTGCAGCAAATTGTTACTGTGCCTCCAGTCTCCCTTCTCTCTTCCTGGAGCGTATACCCCTCTCTGCTTGCAGAGTTACTCATCTCTGGGAGGTTCACTTCCACCTCTTGTTTTCCTGCCTAAAGAGGTGAGCATGTGACCCAAGAAAGGCCAATCACAAGGCCCCATCCTCCTGGCTGCAGTTATTAGTCCAGCATAAGCACATGACCTAAGTGGGCCAATTACAAGGCCCCATCTTCCTGGCCACTGTTATTGGTCAAGAATGAGCACATGACCTGAGGTGGGCCAATCACAAGGCCTCACTGTCCTGGCCACTATGATTGGTCCAGAATAAGCACATGATCCAAGCTGGTCAATAAATATTCCTTGAGAGTTTTTTCCACAGATGCTGAGAGAGAAAAGGACCTGTGTTGACAAATAAATGTAGAGTTTGCTTAAGTTTATTTGAACCAGGTTTTGCTCACTCACAACTGAATGAGTCTTGACTAGCAGAGAAGGCATTCTAAAAAGGGAGCAACACTGGTGGCAAGAACGTAACACAGTGAGGACACAGCAGTTATGAACAAGAGCTGTCAGGGTCCCACCAGTCAAGCCACCTTGCTGCCCTAGGCTGCCGTTTTAACCCTGTCACTTGCTCTGTACTCTGCCAGAGCGCAGACTGCGAGTATGTGGTAGCCAAAATGGTAAGACATATACAAAATAAATAAGTTGTCAATGCAATAGATTATTCTAACCATTCTGGACAATCCTGGAATACCAGACAGAATTGCTTTTTTTCATCTTCTGAAATAAATAAAGATGCCTGTGATCAGTTTTTCTTCCAATTCATAAGAAGTAATACTGTATTAAAAAATATAGTGAACAAAATAAAAGCCTTAATAAGGGCTAAAACTAGATATGGTAAAATTTTAATCTCCAAAACTTCACCCACAATGAAATAGGCTTGATAGAATTGACAGGTACAATATAAATCTTAAAATGGAATAAAAATGAATTAAGAATGTTAATACTGTGAAATAGTGCATTCAGTACTGATATGGTTTGACTGTGTCCCCACCTAAATCTCATCTTGAATTGTAGCTCCCATAATTCCCATGTGCTCTGGGAGGGACCCAGTGGGTGATAATTGAATCTTGGCGGGAGTTTCCCCTATACTCTTCTCTTGGTAATGAATAAGTCACACGAGTTCAGATGGTTTCATAAGGGGAAAGCTCTTTCACTTGGTTCTCATTTTCTCTCTTGTCTACCCCCATGTAAGACATGCCTTTTGCCTTCCACCATGATTGTGAGGCCTCCGCAGCCACGTGGAACTATGAGTTCGTTAAACCTCTTTTTCTTTATAAATTACCCAGTCTGGGGTGTGTCTTTATCAGCAGTGTGAACATGGACTAATACAAGTATTATGATAGAAAGATGTTTAATTAATAAAATTCAAGTATAAAATTAACACAAACATTTTTCTAATGATATTATTTCAATAAAATTTCAAAATGCTAAATTGTATACAAAGCAATTGTGCTACATAAACATTTAGACAAGCAATAATTTGGTTTACCGTGTTGGGTAGAGAAAACATTCTCTCAATAAAAATCATCTTGAGGTTAACTCAGTAGGATTAGAACATATTGATTCCACATGTACATCAATATGGTTGAAGTGCATATTTCAAGGGAAGAAGTTTCAAAAAATGAAGGCCTAGGAGGGTATAGATTATGAAGGATGAAGCATGCAATGCTAAAGGCTTTGGACTTTATCCTGAGGAGTATTGGGAATCTATGAATCACTTTAAGAATGGGAGGAACCCAATCAAGTCAAATCCCTTCCTAACTCTGTGAAGGAATGAAATCAGAGGCCAGATCAATGAGAATCTGACTCGGTACTCCAGGAGTGGCATGATAAGTGTCCCAATTTAAGAGAGGTCCAGGGAATGAAGGGAAGGCAAGAGGTACTAGAGATACTATGTCAGTAACTGATAGGACTTCATGACTAACTGGATATTGGGAGGGGGGAGAATGAAAACTCACTCCCAGGATCCCAGTTTGTACATTTGGACACCTTTTGGCAAGAAAGAAAATAGAAGAGTATGGGCTCTGGTGAGGAAGGTGATGAGTTCACTTTGGATGACTGAATCTGAAGTGAATGAAGATGTCCATTAATCAACTTGAATCTATTGTTCAGGAGAGGGATGCGGGCTGGAGAGAGGTGGCCTGGTGCATCAGTGTGTGGTTGATAGAAAAAACCATTAGAGTAAATTAGTTCACCTAGAAAGACTAGCAATTAAGGAAACATAATTAAGTGGGGAAACCTGAGTTTTGTTTGTTTTGTTCTTAGGTTAATGGCCATGTAGAGCTCTGTATGCTTTATATATATTAATTTGCTTAACCTTCGTAACAAGCATATGAGATAAATACATCTTTATTACCTTTTTAAAACATATAATTGAAGAAACTGAGGGCCAAATAAGCGAAGTAGTCTGTCCAAGGTGCAGATATAGTAAGTGGCATGGTCAGCAATCAAACTCATGTGATCTGGACGCAGAGGCCGAGCTTTAACCACAGGCTGTACTATCCCTTATGTGTGCTGAACACCACACATAAGCAAGTGAGGGGCAGAAGAGAATCCAAGGGAGAAAATAGAAAGAAAACATCAGAGAAGAGAGAGGGAAGGCAGAGGGTGTGGTATCACAAAGGAAGAGAAAGGATGGATTTTAAGGAGGATGTGGCCAGGAATGCAACAAGACAGAGAGGGGCCATGAGTATCAAGGGCTGAAAAGTGGCCCTTGAGCAGAGATAGGTGGGTTCTTCCTGTCTTTTCTGTGCAAGATTGGAGGCAAAAGCCACAAGAAAGTAGACAGAGTGGAGAAACGGAAGTGAAGAAATGAAGATGACAAACAGAGAAAATTCTGTTCTTCCCTTCACAGCCAAGTTTCTTTAAAAACATGGCAGTAGTTGAAGGCTCATTCACATGTGATGGGAGAGAGGGATACAAGGAAACTTAAACAGGACAGCTCAGAGGATGGGGAAGCTGGCGAAAGGAGCTTCAGCCAAGTAAATTTAGTTTCACACTTGAAGTTAGAGATGAGGCTATTTGCCAAAAATGACAAGGTGGATGAAGACCTAGGAGTTAAAAGAGCATACCAAAGGATTGAAATAGCTACTGTGGGGTGTAAGAGAGAAAAACGGACTGGAAATTTGTTTAAAGTGATGTCATCACTGGTCCTAGAAGGGCAGCTGTAGGTCACGATGTGCTGACAGCAGTCCCAATTTATGGTTGTGTTGATGTCACTGTTTCTCTTTCAAAAGGGTTCCTATTTGGAGGATTTGATAACCCCTGTTTTAGGAGATATCTTAAGAAAGGGACTTATAGTAAGGATCATTCTACACAGGTTTTCAAGAATGAAGTTCATTGTCTACAGTGTGGGCTCAGTGAGAACCCATGGGAGATATCATACCAATCTCAGTATCAAACTATTAATTATTTAAATATGTGTACTGTGTATCTTGTAACTAATTAGGACAACCCTCTAGGCATCCATTTCTAATAAATTTAGAGCAAAATTTATGGCACATTCCAAGCAAATAATATAGGAGTCTATAACACACATTTTGTGTTCTGACATTATTTTTGTGTCTAGTAGTATTTTACTTTTAAACTATTACATTTCTTTGCGTATCATTTTAATTTTTAACTTTATTGTATAAAATATTGATATCGTTTGGATATTTGTCTCCATCCAAATCTCATGTAATCCCCAGTGTTGAAAGTGGGGCCTCACGGGAGGTATTTGGATCATGGGGGCGAATCCCTCTTGAATAGCTTGGGTCATCTCCTTGGTGATAAGTGAGCTCTCACTCTGAGTTCTCATGAGATTTGGTCATTTAAAAGTGAGTGGCATCTCCTCCCCTCCTTCCTGGCTGTGTCTCTTACCTGCTCCTGCTTTTCTCATGTGATGTGCCTGCTCCCCCTTTGCCTTCCACGATGATTGTAAGCCATCTGAGGCCTCCCAGGAAGCTGAGCATATGCCAACGCCATGCTCCTGGTAAAGGCTGCAGAATCGTGAGCGAATTAAACCTCTTTTCTTGATGAATTATACAGTCTCAGGCATTTCTTTATACCAATGCAAGAATGACTGACTTAATACAAATCCACATAGATCTTTTAAAATACCTTAAATCTTTTTTGAAATAAGAGGTTCCTTTCAGTCTTTCAATCATTCATTCTTATTTTTTTAAATAATAAGTAGGACAGTTGTAAAATGTAAAGCTATAAAGAAACAGATAATTGTTTTATATAAGTTTCAGAAGATCTTTCTAATTTGTCATGAAAAATCAACCAGGAAACTGAAATATGAGCTTTATGATTAGGTAACATGATAGGGACAGAAATCCTGACATGATTGTGATGCCCAATTGCTAAGCTGAAATGGTGAGATGTGGTAGGTACTATCAGTTTTCTATAAGGCTCACTTTTGCTCTTTTTCCTTTAGTCTAATGAAATCCAATTGGGGGGTGGGATGTGTGCTCCTCTCATACCCTCAAAGCATGAAAGAAAAGTAAGATGAGCCAATTATGGTAATTCTTTTTTACCTAACCAGTTATTGGTTTAGGATCAGGCATGTGATCCCATTTTGATCAATTTAAGCAGGTATCATTTGAGCATCTTCCAGGAAAAATATTATTTCCTAAAAAATGCTCAATGTCACTAGTAATCAGGGAAATGCTAATCAAAACCACATGATCCACCTTACTCCTGCAAGAATGGCCATAATCAAAAAATCAAAAAATGATAGATGTTGGAGTGGATGTGGTGAACAGGGAAAACTTCTATACTGCTGGTAGGAATGTAAAGCAGTACAACCTCTATGGAAAACAGTGTGGACATTCCTTAAAGAAGCAAAAGTAGACCTACCAATTGATCCAGCAATCCCACTACTTGGTATTTACCCAGAGGAAAAGAGGTCATTATATGAAAAAGATACTTACACATGCAAGTTTATAACAACACAATTCACAAGTCCAAAGATATCGAACTAGCAAAAATGCCCATCAATTAGTCAACAAGTGGATAAAGAAGTTGTGGTAAATATATATCACGGAATACTACTCAGCCATAAAAAGGAATTAAATAATGGCATTCGCAGCAGCCTGGAAGTGAAGACCATTACTCTATGTGAAGTAATTCAGGAATGGAAAACCAAACATTGTACGTTCTCACTCATAAGTGGGAACTAAGATACGAGGATGCAAAGACAAGAATGATACAATGGACTTTGGGGACTCAGGTGAAAGGATGAAAGTGGGGTGAGAGATAAAAGACTACACGCTGGGTATAGTGTACACTGCTCAGCTGATGGGTCCACCAAAATCTCAGAAATCACCACTAAAGAACTTATGCACGTAACTAAACACGACCTGTTTCCCAAAAACCTATTGAAATTAAACAAAATAATAAAAGAAAATATTATTTTCTAATAAAAGAGACCCACAGGGTGAGGAACTTGCCATCCCATCCCAGAAACATCCCTTCCTGTACATCCCAATGATTTTCAGCCTTTAGATATGATTATCAAAGTTTATGATGTTTGCAACAACTGCCATTTTAAGACCATCAGGAGAAGACTGAAAGAGAAGTCAGAAACCTGAGCCATCCAACTAAAGATGAAGAGCTGGTGAATAGCTGGCCTTCTCCTTATGTGAAGAAAAGTAAGCTGCCTTTGTCTACATTTCAGTTAATCAAGTATTATTACTTATAGTTAAAAGCATTTTAACAAATGCACAAACCTTCCCGATATAAAAACAAAACTCACCTCTCAGGGGTCAGCTCCAGATTCTAGAGGATTTGTCACACAGTTGGTCACCTTTGTGAGAACAGTGAAGAAATGAGATGCCATCTCCTATACTGAAGTTCCTTCACTGCCTCCATCACTGTTCTAAAGAGACAACATATTTTTAGTAAACTCAAAACAACACATTCTTAAAAGTACTATTTCATGTAAATTTATATGTAGATGAATTACCACAAGATGGAACCCTTGGTGGTGGGTTCGTGGTTGCATTTAATTTTCTTTTGCCATTGACCATTTTTAATTTATTGAATTTTCAGCATATGCTACTTTCAAAATCAGAAAATGACAAATATTATTTATAATATAAAAGTATAGCTTCTGAATTATAATTTCAACACCAGCCAAGAACCCAAAGCAAGGTGGCACCAGTCAGCAAGCCATAAATAAAAGGGTGTTTTCCCAGCTTCTGGTTAAGATAGGAATGCAAGACACAGTAAAGGTGACAGGTATATATTTACATAGCACAGTTCCAACAATAATCATAGCTTTAAAGCAGTACCTCTCACTCTTCTTCTTCCCTGTTTTATAGTTTAATTTCTGCCTGCAGTTGTCTTCCTTTTTACATCTGTCCTATTCTCACTAGTCAAGGCACAAAATGCAACACAACCATTGGCTAGAGTCTATTATATTAAAAGGATAAAAGAAGTTTGTTTTCTCGTGGTATTATAAAATTGCATATCCCTTAAACACCCATCAAGTTGTTTCATGTGAAAATCTTACCTTGCTACCAATATAAGTCATATTTCAACTTATTTCATTTATTCATGTTCAGTCTTCTAAAATAAGAATCTATTGTTAATCTACTAGAGTGATGATGGAATCACAATATGACTTTAGTGACCATTTGAAGGCTCGTTAGGTGGCATTGTCTGAGGAATTTGTTATGACTGTAATTTTAGAAGCAGAATATATGCTTCAAACAAGACTTACAGGCCCTTCAGAATTCATTGCCCTTTCAGTAGCGAATTTTTCTGAAGCAGTAGCTTTCAGAATTTTGCATACAATGTTTTTAGAAATGATCTTTCCGTAAAAATCTCTGGGCCGAAAATATAATTCTTCAATGAATATATAGGTAATCAATAAAATGCTACATTATTAATTCACCTTACAGGTACTTTAATGATTTTTAACATTATAATATTCAACTAGTGAATAAAGGAAGTAGCCTTTCATTTAAGTTGGTGCTTGAACTTTGTAATTACGTCAGATGTTATTGCTGATGTTTAAAAAGCTTTCCAGTGGAATTTTTCTCAAGTTAGGTATGTGACTGATATGCTTAACATTAGGCCTCATCTTAATGCCACTAGACTGTAAGATGAAAGAATTAATTTTATCTTACAATATGTACCAGACTTTCAACTAATAAGAAAACTAGAATTAAAAGATTGTTCTAGGACAAGATCAAGATCTCCAGGATTAAATTTTTAGATTATGGGGAGTGTATTTATTATTAAATTGGTTCAGTTTTGGCAAAACTCCTCCTCTTTGGAAATATTTTAAGGCAAAGAAAACATCTATCCTGTTTGAAATACTTAAAAAAAAAAAAACAGAAAAACGTAATCAAAGTCTTTTGTTATATTCATTAATTAATGGATAACATAATATACATAAAACATTCATCAGTAAATACATTTAATTCTCTTGGTTAAAAGAGGTTTTGGGCCGGGCGCGGTGGCTCAAGCCTGTAATCCCAGCACTTTGGGAGGCCGAGACGGGCGGATCACGAGGTCAGGAGATCGAGACCATCCTGGCTAACACGGTGAAACCCCGTCTCTACTAAAAAATACAAAATCTAGCCGGGCGAAGAGGCGGGCGCCTGTAGTCCCAGCTACTCGGGAGGCTGAGGCAGGAGAATGGCGGGAACCCGGGAGGCGGAGCTTGCAGTGAGCTGAGATCCGGCCACTGCGCTCCAGCCTGGGCGACAGAGCGAGACTCTGTCTCAAAAAAAAAAAAAAAAAGAGGTTTTGGATCATGCCACTGCTGTTACAAACTACAGCAGCCCAGGCCACTGAGACAATCACAGACATTGCAGACAAAGATTACAACTGAACAATCTGCATAGAGACCATGCTACTAAGTCCACCCAGAACAAAAGCCAACATACCCTTTCCAGTCAACACCCTACTCCCAATCAACACCCAACCAATACACCATTCCCAATCAACACCAATTCCGATCTACAGAAAAAAAGTCTCTTCCTACAAAAGCTACTCCATAAAATGAGAAAAAATGACTGTTCCACTAGATGCACATATATCGGTGTCAGGACACAAGAAACATGAAAAAACAAGGAAACATGAAATTTGCAAAGGAATACAATAAGTCTCCAGTGACAGACATCAAAGGAAATAATATTTATGAAATTCCTGAAAAGTAATTCAAAATAATGATCTTAAGATAACTGAGTAAGGTACAGGAGAATACAGACAAACAAGACAATGAAATCAGAAAAACAATTAATGATCCGAGTGAGAAATTTAACAAAGAGGTAGATATCATAAAGAAAAGTCAAACAGAAATATTAGAGCTGAGGAATTCAATGAATAAAATAAAAAATAATAATTGAGATCTTCAACAACAGACTAGATAAAACAGAAGAAAGAATTTCTGAACTTGAAGATGGGTCTTTGGAAACAATCCAGTCAGAGAAAAACAAAAAAAAGAAAGAAGAATAAGAATGAAGATACTGGGATTTATGAAATACCATTAAGCAAACAAATGTTTGTGTTACAGGAGTTAGAAATGGAGAAAGGCTCAAAAAACTTATTTAACAAAATAATAGCTGAAAACTTCCTAAGTCTTGGGAGAGACATGAACATCCCGATTCAAGAAGCTTAAAAGTTCCCAATAAGATTCAACTCAAGTAAATCCTCTCCAAGGCACATCATAATCAAACTGTCAAAAGTCAAAGACAAAGAATTCTAAAAGCTGCAATAGAAAACCATCAAGTCACACGTAAGAGAATCACCATTAGATGATTAGCATATATCTCAGAAGATTATTTCCAAAGACTATGACTTCACTCATAAGTGGGAGTTAAACAATAAGAACACATGGACACAGGGAGGGGAACATCACACACCGGGGTCTGTCAGGGTGCGGGGGGCTAGGGGAAGGATAACATTAGGAGAAATACCTAATGTAGATGACGGCTTGATGGGTGCTGCAAACCACCATAACACGTGTATACTTATATATCAAACCTGCACGTTCTGCACATGTATCCCAGAGCTTAAAGTATAATAATAATAATAATAAACTAAACGTGCACCTAAAGGAACTAGAAAAACAAGAATAAACTGAATGCAAAATTGCTAAAAGGAAGGAAAGAATAAAGTTCAGAGAAAAAAATAAAATAGTGACTAAAAAAATCAATAAAATGAAGATACGGTTTTTGAAGTAGTAAACAAAATCAATAAATCTTTAGCTAGACTAAATAAGAAAAAAGTAAAAAAGATCCAAACTAATAAAATTGGAGATGAAACAGGAGACATAATACAGAGGATCATAAGAGACACTATGAACAACTTTGAGAACATAGAAGAAACGGATAAATTTTGGATACATACAAACCAACCAAGGTTAAATTATGAAGAAAGAGAACATCTGAACAGACCAGTAGCAGTAAAGAAATTTAATCAGTAATAAAAATCTTCCATCAAAAAAAGAAAGAAAAAAAAGTGAAGGACCTCATAACTTCACTGCTGAATTCTACCAAACATTTAAAGAAATAATACCAATTCTTCTCAAACAATTATGGAAGAGGAGGAAATACTTCCAGATTCATTTTGCTAGGCCAGCATTAGCTAGGCCAGTAACTTCAAAACCAAACAAGTAAACAGAGGGGAAAAATAAGAATATAATTGATGAATATAGATGCAATAATTCTCAACAAGAAGCTAACAAACCTAATTCAACAGCACGTTAGAAACATCATTTACCCTGGTCAAATGGGATTCATCCCAGGAATGAGAAGATAGTACAACATATGCAAATTAATACATGTAATACATCATATTAACAAAAAGACAAAAGCCATATGATCACTTAAATGCAGAAAAAGCATTTGACAAAATTTAACACTCTTTTGTAATAAAACTCTCAACAAATTAGTATAGAAGGTATGTACCTCAACACAATAAAGAACACACATGACAAATTCACAGATAACATTATGCTGAACAAGAAAAAAGCTAAGAGCTTTTTCTCTAAAATCAGAAACAAGATATGGATGCATACTTTCACTATTCCTATTCAACACAGTACTGGATATTCTAGACAGAGCAATTAGGCAAGAGAAACATATTAAAGGCAAATTAATTAGAAATGAGGAAGTCAAATTGTCCCTGTTTGTAGATGACGTGATCTTATAGATAGAAAACCCTAAAATTCTACCAAAATCTGGTAGAACTAATAAATTCAGTAAAAAATCAGGATACAACATCAAGATACAAAAATCAGTAGCATTTCTATATGGTAACAGAAGAAAATAATTCTATTTATAATAACTACAAAAAATTAAATATGTAGGAATAACCTTAACCAAGGCATAAAAGATTTGCACACTGAAAACTATAAAACATCAATGAAAGAAATTGAAGAAGACACAAATAAATGAAAAGATATCCCATATTCATAGATTGGAGGAATCAATACTGATAAAAAGGCCATACTACCCAAGGCAATCTATAGATTCAATGTAATTCTATCAAAATTCAGAGAAATAAAATCCTAAAATTCATATAGAACCAGAAAAGACCCCAAGTAACCAAAGGAATCCTGTACAAAAAGAATGAAGCTAGAGGAATCACACTACCTGAATTCAATATATGCTACAAGCTACAGTAACCAAAACAGCATGATACTGGCATAAAAACATACACACAGAACAGTAAGACAGAATAGAGAGCCCAGAAGTAACTTCATGCTCCTACAGCTGATTTTTAACAAAGATGCCAATAACACACATTGGGGGAAAGGCAGTCTCTTCAGTATACGGTGCTGAGAAAATTGGATATACACATGCAGAAGAATAAAACTAGACCCCTACCTCTCACCATATACTACAATGAACTCAAAATGGATTGAAGGCTTAAATATAAAACATGAAACTATAAAACTACTAGAAGAAAATATAGGGGAAATGACAATAGTGGGGTAGGCAAGAATTTTTTAAATAAGACAGGCAGCAAAAGCAAAAATAGACACATGGGATTACACCAAACAGAAAGCTTTTGCTCAGCAAAGAAAACAAAGAGTGAAAAGGCAACCTGAAAAAATGGGAGAAAATATTTGCAAACAATGCACCTGACAAGGGGTAATATCAAGAATATATTAAACTCTTAATAGAAAAAGTAATAACTAGAATAACAAGTGGCAAAACTCCTTAGTAGACATTTCTCAGAAAGACATGCAAATAATTAATAGGTATAGGAAAAATGCTCAAGAGCGCTAATCACAAGGGAAATGCAAATTGCAATTGCAATGAAATACCACTTCGCTCCAGTTACATGGCTGTTACCAAAAAGATAAAACAAGTGCTGAGGAGGATGTGAAGAATGGGGAACACTTACACACTATTGGTGGGAAGGTAAATTAGTACAGCCACTATGGAAAACAGTATGCAGTCTCCTCATAAAATCAAAACTACCACTACCAAATGATTCTGTAATCATACCACTGGGTAGATGTCCAAAAGAATGAAATCAGTATGTTGAAGACATATCTGCACTCCCATGTTTATTGGGGCACTATTTATAATAGCCAAGAAAAGGAATCAATCCAAGTATTCCAAAAATGGATGAACGAATTTAAAAATGTGGTATATATACACAATGGAATACTATCCAGCCATAAAAAATAATGAAATCTTTTCATTCACGGCAATATGGATGAAACTAGAGGACATTATGTTCAGTTAAATAAGTCAGGCACAGAAACACAAATATTACATGTTGTCACTCTGTGTGGGAGTTAAGGAAGAAGAGCTCATAGAAGTCGAGAGAGAATTATGGTTATTAGTGACTGGGAAGGATGGAAAGAAGGGAAGGAGATGGAGAGGATAATGGATGCGAAGTTATAGCTGGATAAGAGGAATAAGTTATGGTGTGCTATAGCACTGTAGGATGAATACAGTTAATGATAATTTATTATATATGTTCAAAACCTAGAAGAGAGGATTTTGAATGTTCCCAACACAAAGAAATAGAAATGTTTGAGGTGATGGATATCACAATTACCCTAATTTAATCATTGCATTTGTATACATGTATACAAATATCACATGCATCAAAATATCACTCTGTATCCCATAAACATATACAATTATTACATGTCAGTTAAAAAGAAAAAGATACACACTAATTAAGAATAAAGAGGCTTTGGAATACATTTACTTAGTATGTTTAAGTACTCTTACATTTTAACATTAATATTTGTTGGCAGTTTCTCCCATTTTAGTTGTGCATTATGACTTTGCAGGACTTGAAAAGACAATTTTTAACTCAGCTCTAATTTACCTTTAATGGCCACAATAGAAATGGGAAAAACACATTCCCACATAATGTGTTTTTTTGTTTTTCGTTTTTTGTTTTTCTGAGACGGAGTCTTGCTTTGTCACCCAGGCTGGAGTGCAATGGTGCAATCTCGGCTCATTACAACCTCTACCTCCTGGGCTCAAGTGATACTCCCACCTCAGCCTGCCGGGTAGCTGAGATTACAGCCAGTGTGCCACTATGCCCGGATAATTTTTGTATTTTTAGTAGCAATGGGTTTCACCATATTGGCCAGGCTGGTCTCAAACTCTTGACCTCAAGTGATCCACCCGCTTCGGCCTCCCAAAGTGCTGGGATTACATGTGTGAGCCATTGCACCCAGTCCCATATAATGTTAACAATCAATTTAAAATATAATAATATGCAAACTATTCACTGAGTTTCAGAGTTATCTCTTATTAGAAAAGGTTTCTTTCTATTAGCATAAAGCACAAGAAAGTTTATGTTTGGTTTACTATATAATTCTGTCCAAAGAACCCAAATTAAGAACTAGTGTTAGAAATCTGGAAACAGGCTGGGCACGGTGGCTCACACCTGTAATCCCAGCACTTTGGGAGGCGGAGGCGGGCGGATCACGAGGTCAGGAGATCGAGACCATCCTGGCTAACACGGTGAAATCCCGCCTCTACTAAAAATACAAAAAATTAGCCTGGCGTGGTGGCGGGCGCCTATAGTCCCAGCTACTTGGGAGGCTGAGGCAGGAGAATGGCATGAACCTGAGGCCGAGCTTCCAGTGAGCCAAGATCGCACCACTGCACTACAGCCTGGGCAACAGAGCGAGACTCCGTCTCAAAAAAAAAAAAAAAAAAAAAAAAAAAAAAAAAAAAAAAACAGAGAAAGAAATCTGGAAATAAAACAGGACTGCCGAGAAAAGAAGAGTGTGAAAGTTAGACTACTTTCTGGGCTATCACATCCTTCCAAATAGCACAGCTACTGATGAATCCCAGATCTAACTATAGGTATTAAATTCTCCCACACTTATGCAATGTTACTTCATATTCTGAGGATATTGAAACAGTCTTGTGAAACATGACAATTAAAGTACTGTAACAGAATGCAGTAATACTTAATACCTATGTGTTCAGAAGGGTGTGTTTTAGAAATGTTGATAATAATGCAATCTGCTCAAAACTGTTAAAGTATGGATAATTTCACTCAATTTTCCAGTAAGTTTCTGCTTTGAATAAGTAAATAGTGGGTAATGGTTTGTGTCAAAGTCGTTGCAACACTCCATTAACCATAGTGCATGACAATCTGATCAGATGTCTCTTTTATAGTCAGAGGCTGACTTGTGACTTTGTGAGTTACTCAGTTACATCAGGTCATATCAAAAGCCTGGTTTTTCATCTTCCCCAAATTCCTGATGGTTTTATATCTGACACATGTTGAATCTCAGCCTTGTGACCTTACTCTTCATCCTGCATTTAATATAGTCTGAATACTATTGAACTAATAGTAAGTTATTACTGAAGAAGCTAAATGAATAAGCAAATAAAACAGTCATTAGTAGAATTTCAAAATTTTATATTATTATCTATCAATGTCTAAGCCAAATAAGTCACTATTATGCCTAGACCTATAATCAAATCATCAAAAACTTGAACCAGTTGTTCAAATCTAAGAGGTAACTAATTCAATGTTTGACATGTGTATTTGACTATATAACCTGTTCTGAGTCTCATGCAAGGTAACTGACACCAGATAGTTCAAATTAGTCAAACCAATTTAAATACGGTATCAAACAATTGGATATCCACTTTATAAATATCTAGCCTAAAATTTTGGAAACTCATTGCTGGTATGAACATTCAGGAAACATTTCAGCCTTTAATTATGATTATGATACAATGATTATACCACTGGATTTTATCAATTATTAGAATTATATGTTCAAATGCTTGGTAATTCCTAAATGCTTGATGATGACTATCAAGCTTTACTGAATTTCCTCAATTTTTAGATATTTATTTTATATTCACATTTTAATACATATTTGTTTAAAGATTACTATCTGTAAGACTTCAAGACAGCTATTGCTGACTTTCTTCACAAGCCTGGGAGTCAGAGGTGTGTTACTACAATGCTCTTTCACACATCAAGCTGTAATTCAAATACTAGGAGTACCATGAGGTTTTTTAAGAAAACAAAGCCCCCGATAACATTTCTTACTGTTCACACCAATCACCAAAGAACCAGAGATTGCTAGAAGTGGAAAGAATCTTAGTGATTCTCTCCATCTAAAAGGAACATTGGAAACTTGTTACTCTTAGTTTCTGGCCTCTCCCTAAATACTTGATTATTACCATGATACATTTACACTCCCAATACTTCTGATATCCAATGTGTGAGGTTCTTCCACTCAAATAACCAATTCTCTAACTCTCTGGACACCATCTGGGTATTCAATAATTTAATTCAGTTCTAACACAAACTACCTGGAATTAGCACAGATCCCACAAGTGAAGGGGCCAGTCCCACCCATTTTCCCCAATTTCAGATGCCAAGTGGAAGTCTGGGCTGTCTGTACTTCTGACGTACAGGTGGTGATGCCAGGGGCTTCCCACAACTCCCTCCTCAGGTTCAGTAATTTGCTATTAACAGCTCAAAGAACACAGGAAATCACTTTTATTTGGACCCAACTCAAAGATCAGCCAAAAAAAAAAAGAGATGCACCGAAAAAGCATGTGGGTAAGTGCTACAGAGCTTCCATCCTCTCTGGGCCACTCCCTCCCAGCACCTCAGTGTATTCACCAAACTGGAAGCTCTCCAAACCCTGTCATTTTCGGAGTTGTATAGAGGTTCCATGAAGTAGAAAACATTGTTTAAGTCATTGGCCATTGGTGATTCGACTCAATTCCCAGCCCCTCTGCCCTCTCCAGAGGTCCAGGGATAGGGCTGAGAGGTTTAACCCTCTACTCACAGGGCTGGTTCTTTTAACAGCCAGTTCCCATCTCGCAGCTATCTAGGGTCCCCCAGCCACCAGTCATCTCAGCACAAAAAGACACTTATCACTCTGGAGATTCCAAAGGTGTTAGAAGCTCTTGTGTCATTAACTGGAGATTAAGACCAAATATTACAGCAAAAGATGTTCCTCTCACCCCTATCATGGAGAAATTTCAAGGACTCTCAGAGCTCTATGCCAGGACCAAATACATACTTCTTGTTATTTCATTATATCATAATTACTTTGATAGAAAACTGACTGACTTAGCATAAATTGTCATCTTTACATTGGAATATGTTTGCCCGGGTCTTTAACATTAATTTTTTCCACCTGTTCTACAAGATAACCTTTCAATTATTTTTGTACACCATCCTGTAAACCTTAGTTCTTCTCCCTTTTTAAATAAAATTTCTCTAGTTCTTCCTGTCTTTTTACATCTGGTTTCAATTCCCAGATCTCCTGCCATCCTTGTTGCTCTCCTCTGAAGTTTTTTCCATCAAAGTTTGATTGTTCTTAACTTTTTTATTGATGTATAATGTACATACAATAAAGCACAAAAAACCTCAAGTGTAGTACTCAGTGAATATGTATATATCATTAAGATTTTTTTTTGAATCTTATCAAACACATTCAGTATTCTATAGGTAGAAATGATTGTAACTGAGTTAACCATTTCTCTACTGATGGAAAGGCAGGTTGTGTCTTCTGTTTTGCCTTTTCCCTTTCTTCCTTCCTTCCTTTCTTCCTTCCTTCCTTTCTTCCTTCTGTCCTTCCTTCTTCTTTTCTTCCTCCCTTCTTCCCTCCATCCCTCTCTCCTTCCCTCCCTCCCTCCCTCCTTCCTTCCTTTTATTTATATTAGAAACCAGTATTTTTAAAATGCATTTTCTTCTTATAATAATACATGATCATTGTAAAAATTTCAACATTTTACAAATGTATGTTCAGAAAGAGAAAGTGTCTCATAAGCACTCTCTCCTGAGATTAGCTGAAAACTTTGGAGGGAAAAAAGTATATATTATTATCTCTCTATATATTAATGAATCTTCTGAATGCCTCTAATTAGTTATTGTCAATCAAAACATTTCACAGTAATTTACAGAATCACATAAGCCCTAATGTAACCTATACAATGGATGGAATTCAGGAAATCCTTGAAATTTTATGGGAAAATATAAAATTATGCCTTTCTTTTCGCTTCCTTCAATGATGAATCTAACCGAGCCAAAGTTGTACTAGCACTACCTGATACTTGTCATCAATTGAAATTACCTGTATTTTCATATCAGACATCTCTAAATATTCATCGTGCTCATCAAATAGACCCAGTATCAGACGTTGCTATTTAGTGGATGTACAACGTAGCATATATACTATGTCAAAATGTGCCTTTTAAATTATTTTTATAATTATTATAAAAGAGGATTTGTTTTCTTTGAAATGCTAAGTATTTTATTTTATGCATTTAATAATATAATTTTGAAAAGAGTATGCCAAAAGGGATGCAGGGAAGAAAATCTGTCAAAACTCCTGATGCGGACTCTCTTTAGTGACTTAATATCTCATAAGTCTGTGCATTCCCCAACAGCTTTCATACATATGTCCTTAAATTGAACTGAAATCAACCTTTTGGTAAGTTTATTAGGGATGTTTTCAATTACTTCCTATTTCCTACAGAATCATCTCCTATTCCTGCAGAATTACTTATATATTATCTCACTTACAGCCAATATGAGCTACCCCCTTGATCAAATCTCCTTGCTTCCCCAAACTACCACGCACCTTTGTGCCTCTTTGTTCATAATGTATTTTACCCAAGATCCCATCTTTTTGGCAAATATTCAACTGCAGAGATAGGAAGCTAGTTTTTGCTATCCTATGATTATGCCGCTGTTTTTGTAACTTTATTAAATTTTAGCCAGTAATTCCAGACTAACAATATAGTTTTGAATTTTCCTAATGTCCTCTTCCACAAAACTGTCCCTCCTGCTTAAACAATATAGGTATCTTTTATACAGAAGAAGCACTCCTACTTAATATGATTGGTACCTGCACTTGGTGAGTTAATTGAAAAGTTGATTTAAAAGAGTAGGATGAAAACGACACTTTCAGAATGGGCGTGGTGGCTAATGCCTGTAATCCCAGGAGACCGAGGCGGGCGGATCACCTGAGGTCCGGGGGTTGCAAGACCAGACTGACCAACATGGAGAAACCCCATCTCTACTAAAAATACAAAATTAGCTGGGCGTGGTGGTGCATGCCTGTAATTCCAGCTACTAGGGAGGCTGAGGCAGGAGAATGGCTTGAACCCGGGAGGTGGAGGTTATGTGAGCCGAGATCATGCTGTTGCACTCCAGCCTGGGCAACAATAGCGAAACTCTGGCTCTAAAAAAAAAAAGAAAAGAAAAGAAAAGAAAACGACACATTCTAACCATTGTAACTAAAAACATACAAATGCATATTCATTTGCCGGTCAATGAATGTAGGGCCAAGATTCATTCTCTGAATATGAATCCTCTGGGTGAAATCCAACATTACCTTTCTCACTCAGAACTCCCTTTAACACACCACCTGTGATTTAGAGGTTTCTATTTCTTCAAGTTAAGTGAGATTGCAAAGATAGTTGTGAAGACATCTAAATACAGAATCATTCTAGACTTTTATGACTTTCCTTTTTCATTTAACTTGCCTACAATTAATTGGCAAGAATTATTTTAGTAACAAGTTTTTACTGAATTGTTGTAAAGCATTCAACTTGATTTGCATAACAACAATGCTTTCTTTCTGCACTTGTTTTTCATCATTTTATGTCCTACTTAATTGTACTGTTTAATTACAAACCAAGTACAACTAGCTTTACTAAATGTGGAGGATACCAAACAACAATGGATTCTTGGTAACGAGGTACCCGCTGAACTGGTAAGACTGAAATGTACAAGGACCAACTAGGGTGAGACTCAGTATTGTTAGGTAGAAATTGGTACACCAGAAATATCTGTCAGTGGGTTTTACAGAAAAAAAAAATGAATCTGGCAAGAAAATTGTGTGGTGTTCTGTTAGGAGAGTCACCACCACAAAAATAGTATGTATCTAGTTAATGTCGCTTTTATTCACTTTTACATTCCTAGATTGCCTCCAACCCAGTCCTCTGTATAATTTCTATGGAAACATTCTTGGGAAAATCAGTGGTTTATTATTCAAAGGCTTCAGAGGTATTAAAAATTTAAAAGAAAAAACAGACAGTGGAATCAATGACTCAATGTTAGACACTGAAGTCTGAAGCCATTTCATTTCAATAGAGGAGGTGGTGAGGAATATCAAGACAGAGTTTAGACTTAATTGGCACCTCCTACTCTCCACAGCCCTGCTCCAGTTGGGCAGACAAATTTACATATAACTGGCCAGCACATGAAATGAGCTGACACATAGAGAAGTATACATGGAAATGTCCTGCATGCTCAACCCAAACAACTATTGTAAAAAGTATTTAAATCATATATGCTCCTGCTGGGCACACTGACTCACGCCTGTAGTCCCGGCACTTTGGGAAGCCAAGGCGGGTGGATCACCTGAGGTGAGGAGTTTGAGACCAGCCTGACCAACATAGTGAAACCCTGTCTCTACTAAAAATACAAAAAAATTAGCTGGGCGTGGTGGCAGGTTCCTGTAGTCCCAGCTACTCGGGAGGCTAGGCACGAGAATCGCTTGAACCCGGGAGGCGGAGGTTGCAGTGAACCAAGATCGTGCCATTGCACTCCAGCCTGGGTGACAGAGTGAGACTTGGTCTGAAAATAAAATTAAATAAATAAATAAATAAACAAACATATATGCTCTAAGATTGATTATAAATGAAAAAAATGTTCTAAATTCTAACTTATTAGAGAATACCTAGATTAACCTTCTAGCAATTTTTTTTCAATTTTGTACCAAATGTTACATTTTTAAAAACCTAAATGAAAAAAAAAAAGTTCAGTGCTTAAATCCACCTGATTCACTCCACAAAAAAACACTAAACTCTCTTTTCCCTTAATGAGAGAAAATTTTGCGTAAAACAAGGCAGGATAACAAAGGTAGGAGAATGCAGTAGGATTCTCTAGTAGATCTTTACAATGACACTCTCTCG
The DNA here is from genome assembly GCF_001698545.2 of Rhinopithecus bieti. Classification (NCBI taxonomy): domain Eukaryota; kingdom Metazoa; phylum Chordata; class Mammalia; order Primates; family Cercopithecidae; genus Rhinopithecus; species Rhinopithecus bieti. The sequence continues at coordinate 524,717 of NW_016825370.1, read as the reverse complement.
TGGACATGTATTTTCCAAGTAAACAGTTCTACATACCTCAGTAGCCCCCAAAAGCACAACTACATTCAAATGCAAAATTGGAGTTTCTAAAGCTTCTAAGGTTTTTTACAAAACTATATTTTTTATATTTAAATTTAATTTTAATTGGAGGTACAAGCGGGTTTTGGTAACATGGATGAAGTGTATACTGGTGAAGTTTGAGATTTTAATGCACCCATCGCCTGAGTAGTTTACATTGTACCCAACATATAGTTTTCATATTTCAATGCCTTCCCTCCATTCCCCCTCTGAGTCTGCAATATCCATTTTATCCATAGCTTAGTGCTTTTCATTTATAACTGAGAATATATGGTATTTGGTTTTCCAATCCTGAGTTACCTCACTTATATTAATGGCCTCCAGCTCCTTCCAAATTGCTGCAAAATATTATTATTCCATTCTTTTCAATAGCTGAGTAGTATTCCATGGTGTATACATATAGACTACATTTTCTTTATCGACTCATTGGTTGATGGGCACTTACGTTGGTTCCACATCTTTTCAATTGTGAATTGTGTTGTGATAAACATTTGCATGCAAGTGTCTTTTTGATAGAAAGACTTTCCTTTGGGTAGATAGCTAGTAGTGGGATTGTTGGATCGAATGGTAAATCTACTTTTAGTTCTTTAAGAACTCTCCATTCCGTTTTCCATAGGAGTTGTACTAATATACATTCCACCATCAATGTCTAAGTGTTGCCTTTCACCACAGCCATGCTGACATCTATTCTTTTTCTGATTTTTAATAATGGTTTTTCTGGCTGGGGCAAGGTGGTATCTCATGGTAGCTTTAATTTGCATTTCCCTGAGAATTAGTAACGTTGATCATTTTTTCGTATTTTTTGGCCATTTGATAATCTTCTTTTGAGGAGTGTCTATTCATGGTATTTGCCCACTTCTTGATGGGATTATTTGTTCTTTTCTTGCTGATATGAGTTGCTTGTACATTCTGGATATTAGTCCTTTGTCAGATGCACAGTTTGTGAATTTTTTTTCCCATTCTGTGGGTTGTTTGTTTACTCTGATTATTATTTCTTTTGCTGTGCAGAAGCTTTTTAGTTTGATATGGTCCCATTAAATTATTTTTATTTTTGTCACGTTTGCTTTGGGGTCTTAATCATTAACTTATTGCCTAGGGCAATATCCAGAAGAGTTTTTCTTAGGTTTTCTTCTAGGATTTTTATGGTTTCAGCTCTTACATTTAAGGATTTAATCCGTCTTGAATTGCTTTTTGTATATGGTGAGAGATGGGGATCTAGTTTCATTATTCTACACAGGGCTAGCCAGTTTTCCCAGCACCATTTATTGAATAGGGTGTCCTTCCCCCAATTTATGTTTTTGTATGATTTGTTGAAGACCAATTGGTTGTAAGTATTTGGCTTTATTTCTGGGTTCTTTATTCTGTTTCATTGGTCTACCTATCTACTTTTATGCTAGTATCATGCTGTTTTGGTTACTATAGCCTTGTAGTATAATTTGAAGTCAGGTAATGTGATACCTGCTGACTTGTTCTTTTTGCTTAAAATTGCTTTGACTATTTGAACTCATTTGGTTCCATATGAATTTTAGGTTTTTTTTTTTTTTTTTCTTCTAAGTCTGTGAAAGATGACATAGGTGTTTAGATAGAAATTGCATTGAGTCTGTAGATTGCCTTGGGCAGTATGGTCATTTTCACAATATTGAGTCTTTCAAGAACTCAAAGGGTAATCAGAACTCTGATCCCACCCGCACAATGCCTTGGCTATTGGAGGCCATCAGGGTTACACCTATTCACTTGCCCGACAGCTGGCCATCACAAGTAATACCTGCACTCTAGCGTGGATCATTCTTCCACCCACCATAACCGCTGGACATTTGCACTGTGCCTTGCACAGGGTTCCTATTGACCCAGCACTTCCTGTGCTGGAGAAAGGCTAGAACAGCATTCCTTCTCTGGGATGAATTGTGCCCACCCCCGCCCCACCCCCCCAGGTCCACATGTGGAAGCTCTAATCACTAATATGACTGTATTTGGAGATAGAGCATCTTAGGAGCTAATCTAGTTGAATGATGTTATATTTCTAATATACAACCTTAGAAACACTGTCTTAGTCTTTTTGTGTTGCTACAGAGGAACATCTGAGACTGAGTAATTTATAAAGAAAAAGAGGCTTATTTGACTCAATATTCTGCTAGCTGGAAGATTGGGCGACTGGTAAAAGCCTCAGGCTACCTCAACTCATGGAGGAAGGTGGTAGGGAGCTGGCATGTGCAGAGATCACAGGGTGAGAGAGGAAGCTGCAGACAGAAGGAAAGGACCAGGTTCTTGTTCCCAGCCCTCAGGGAAACTTTCCCAAGAACTAATAGATCTAGAACTCACTAAGTAGGCCTTCCCCAGGAGGGCATTAATCTATTCATGAAGGATCTGCCCCCACAACCCAAATGCCTTCCATTAGGCCCCACCTTCAACACTGGGGATCACATTTCAACAGGAGGTTTTGAGGACAAACACCCAAACCACAGCAAACACCCAAACCATAGCAAACACAAATACCAGTTTCTCCTCCTCAGAGAAGAAAATAAACATTTTCATTCTTCCTAATAAACATTTTCATTCTTCCTCAAGATGGGCAGAAGAACTTTTGCTGAAACCACAAAGAAAAACTTAGAATGAGTTTCTGAGTCTCTTTCTTTCTTCTTTGAGACAGGGTCTAGCTCTGTTGCTCAGACTCGAATGCAATGGCATGATCGTAGCTCACTGTAACCTTCAACACCTGGGCTCAAGCGATCTGCCCACCTTCACCTCCAAAGTAGCGAGAATCACAGACACAGGCACATGCCGCCATGTCCAGCTTGAGTTTCTGTATTGTTTCACCGGCCTAATGAGATAACTGAATAATTTCCATAGATGTTCAGATTTTCAATATATTTGTAACCGTGACCCTGGCAAGTTGAAATCCAAGCTGTGCTCCATCTACTAAAGATGCTATAGAAGCATTCAATCCATTCAGAAAAACCTTTCCTACAGATAATTAAAAGGAAAAGTGATGATACTTTCAGTAATCTGAAAAATTTCTTCTGTGGAGCACCTCAATTCCTCTTCTGTGGCAAATTTACCAAGTGTCATTATCCTTCCAGTGAGACATTCCATTGAAAACATACTCAGAATTCAGTGAATCACATTTTGCCAGCTTGTTGAGAAATGCAAATGTCGCTGAGAGACAGGACTAGCTGGATTTCCTAGGCCGACTAAGAATCCCTAAGCCCAGCTGGGAAGGTGACCACTTCCACCTTTAAACACGGGGCTTGCAACTTAGCTCACTCACGACCAACCAGGTAGTAAGGAGAGCTCACTGAAATGCTAATTAGGCAACAGCAAGAGGTAAAGAAATAGCCAATCATCTGTCGCCTGAGAGCACAGTGGGAGGGACAATGATCAGGATACAAACCCAGGCATTCCAGCCTGCAATGGCAACCCCCTTTGGGTCCCCTCCCCTTATATGGGAGCTCTGTTTTCACTCTATTTCACTCTATTAAATCTTACAACTACACTCTTCTGGTCCGTGTTTTGTTACAGCTCGAGCTGAGCTTTCACTCACAGTCCACCACTGCTGTTTGCCGCCATCGCAGACCTGCCACTCACTTCCATCCCTCCAGATCTGGCAGGGTGTCCGCTGTGCTCCTGATCCAGTGAGGCGCCCATTGCCACTCCCGATGGGGCTAAAGGCTTGCCATTGTTCCTGCACCGCTAAGTGCCCGGGTTCATCCTAATAGAGCTGAACACTAGTCACTGGGTTCCATGGTTCTCTTCCGTGACCCATAGCATCTAATAGAGCTATAACATGCATCTAATAGGGCTGTAACACTCACCACGTGGGCCAAGATTCCATTCCTTGGAATCTGTGAGGCCAAGAACCCCAGGTCAGAAAACACGAGGTTTGCCACCATCTTGGAAGTGGCCTGCTGCCATTTTGGAAGTGACCCACCACCATCTTGGTAGTAACCCACCACCATCTTGGGAGCTCTGGGAGCAAGGAACACCCCCCACCCCCACTGAGACATGTTCCAGCTTGCTGCTGGAACATGTTTTTCTGCCTCTGTGTGGGCGAATGTCATGATTTTTGACTAAGAGGCTTTCAGGAGGTATAGTATGACATAATTTCAGGTATATTCGGGATTTAAATCTGGAAAGAAACTTACTTTTATTTTCTAAAAATGTAATCTAAACCCTAGTAGACCAAGGAAGAACCTGCTACACAGAGACCTTGGGTAGATTCTCTGACACAGGAAGAAATAAAATGTGAAATAGCTAACTATGACACAGCAGGAATGTTCATATGTGGGAATAAGATGGACCACTCACTGATGGCTGGTGTGGGCTGTGCCCCTCCATCCCCATCAGGTGACTATGAAAAGCAGCAAGTTCCTGTTTCGTCTCTGGAGCTTTTCCCTCTTCAAAAGCTAGAACTACAAACTTCATGACCACTTTCTTTAAGAATGATGAGGGAAAAGAACATCTTACAGCAGGATACATTCACTTTTGTCTATGCCTCTATTTGTTTCTGCACTGCTTGTTTACTGATTTAATAGTAAAATAAGTTGAAGACAACCGTCTTACATCTGAAACATTATTCTCACCATCTCTGAATCATAACCAGCCTTTGTAGTCAAGCATAGCTCATTCATTTCATGACAGAATAGGAAACAGGCCCATTGAACAAATTGCATCTTTCATTTTGTGAACTGCAAAATCCCTGGAAAACCAAATGGCTCAATGTAGCAGGAAATATTTCACCACTGGAAAGATAGGGCACAACATTGGTTAATCCAAAATTTTTGTGGCGGTCACCAAGACCACTTGTGGCATGAAAAATAAATTCACACCATACTTTTCCCTCAAACAGAGAAATATTAACCAGACCTTCCTAATGAGGGTCTCTATAAGGGATGAGGAAACAAAACTCCACAGAGAAGCTTCTCACACATCTGAAGCTCTGTCCTGAAGCCACACAGCTCTAGTTTGGGGTTCAGCAAAGCTCCACATTACCCTCTCACACACATAGAGCCATGTGTTTTCAGAGAAATTTGAACCCATCTGCTTCTGATTCACAGGAGCAGCACTGCCCAAAGGATTTTACAAGTTTTTCTCAGGAATTTTTTTTGTATTTCAAACTTGATAGCTGTATTTAACCAAAAATAAAACAATTGTAAGCCCCTACCTATGGGGCATTAATTTGAACCAAAGACCACAAAACTTTCTTTTAAAAGGTGAACAGTTGGTTTCTGGGACATGCTGGGCCAAGAGCTCTTTTCTCTTCTGTACTTCCCTAGCTGAGCTTCATCTGCCACTGAAAGAAGCACTTTTTAATCAACTGGAGAGAATAAAGCTCGACAGTAAATTCAACCTATCGCTTTTGGAATCCCCACTCCAAATAGCAGATGTTATCATTATTAAACTTTGTGTTTAAAAAAACTGTTTAAGAATGCATTTTGTTTTTCAAATGGTCAAGGACATGGTGTAATTCAGTTAACCTTTTAAGGTTAAGTCTATGATATGAATTTAAAATTAAGGATTTTTATCTGAATTAAACCATTTTCAAACATTCACAGATTTAATAGTAACCAATTGTACTCAGGGGACTTCAAATTCTTACTTCTCATATCCTCTGGATTTCAAAAGCAAATTCTAGACCAAATATTTGGAGTAACTTGAGTTTTGTCGATATACTATCTTCTTACTAGTTTAAAGGAGGTTTACAGAAATTGGACCCTTGAGAGAAATGATTTCTTACCAACCATAAAACCAGGTGCACAGGAGTGTTCATTAACAATAAGCATTAAACTGGGGCTTTCCTGGTGAGTCTGAAAGTTGTTTGGATATTCTCCAGCTGTAAAATGAAATACCAATTGGTTGTGCTATCAAGTACCGGTAAAATTCAATGAAGAATGATGATAAAGGTCAAAATTCCATTGTGGAATATATATTCCAACATATAGCTATCTACATTGATGGCTATAGATATATAGAAATACATGTCTCCATAGAAAATTAAGTAAAAATTGAATAGGGGCAGTCAGTACCACAATAATAAAAAATTTATGAACCCCAGGGACAATTCCTTGTGGTATGAACCAGCACAATGTACTTGAGGGCCACGTGCTGCTGTCTGACATCAAACTGTGAGGAGATCGCTTTCAAAGAATGTATTTATGCCTTCTTTTACCAATAACTCCCTACCCTGTAATCCACTTGCATTTTAGGAGAAACTAAGAAGAAAGAAATAATAAAGAAATCAATTTTTCATTTTCACATAATTCAAACTTTAAGTTCTCATAACTCACCCCTCTGAATGGAAAAAGATAATATTCCTCAAATTATAAATATATTTACTCTGCTATAAAATGTAAGGGTTGGAATTGTCAATAATTGTATGCATTATTTTCTTTAGCTAAAAGGGATATCCCACAGCTTTTTAAAACAAAGATTATCTCTTTGTCTCTAAAGTCTTGTAACTCAAAGAAGACCGAAAATGTTCTGCTGTTAGAAGAGTCACCCCTGCTGTTGAAAAACTCCTGTAAATCTTCCTTCAAACTTATTTATGAAGCTTTTAATTTATGTCCTATCAACGATTCTTCACTCTTTTGCACAATGTGGTTAGAAGAAAGGTCAGAAGAAAAGCAAAAGAAAGTAAAATGCAGAGTCAATTGTCTGTTGCCTTTGAGATCTATTAATCCTCAGGTGTTTCATTTTGTTTTTTTTCACTTCATTTCTCTGTATGCATACAGAGAATAAATCTGTACCATAATCCACCAGCCAGCAACTCTGTCCCTTTGAATGAAAAAGTTAACAAGGATGTCACAAAACTATACAGTTGCCCTATGGTCACATATGATCAAGTCTAAGCTATCCAAATTGTCGTCCTAACACAACACATCATTTTCCTAGAGGAATGAGCCGACCTCGTATTTCACAGCATTAGAGATAATATATATTTAATTTAGGAAATTTATTTCTCCCACTCTATAGGAAGAAATTTATACATTAATTCTTGGAAAATAAAAACATGTATCCACTTATTTTGTAATGTGTTTTTTAGTGTTCATTTGGTTAAATAAGAATGGTTAGGCAGATTCACCCTTTACAAATGTATGAGATGAGAGAGAGAGAGAGAGAAAGAGAGACAGACAGATGGATAGATGATAGATTCTGTTTTCTCAGTACTGACAAAACCACCAGCTTTGGTAGATCTTCAAGGTGTTGACACGACTTTCTGGACAAGAGATCACTGGAAAGGAAACAGAGTCATAAGCATGTTTTAGGGTCTTCAACATGAACCACTCTTTAATAGACTTTGATATGTCAGAAATTACAATCTTGTTTATAGTATCTCAACTAAGGTGTTTAGGATTACAGGACTGGGCTTACAGAAACATAATTGGACATATATATATATATAGAGAGAGAGAGAATAGCCACCTTTATCCTTTTCATTATAATTTACCCAAGAGATAAGTCTTTGAATGGTCCCAAATGAACGAGACAGACTGATCGTAAGTATAAGTTCTGATTGGATTTCACTTTCTTAAGTAGATGTAAAGAATGTCAAAGAAAAGGGGCCCCTTAGATTTCATCCAGGACATTTTCCTACTTCCAGGGAAGTCAGTGAGGTGACAATCCTGCTGACTGTTGAGGTCATCGGGCAAGGAAATTCCACTCCTCTGCCCAGCAACAGGTTCAGTGTCTAACAACTCCTACCGCTACGATGAGAGATGTTAGGAAAGAGTTGAGACTATTGTATCTAAAGTATTACAATATAGATTGCTGCTGACAGCTAAATATAACTTGCTCTGTCCTTTAAGGAAAGACTGAGCCATAAAATGTTTTCAAATTGCAAGACAAGTACCACAGACATATGAGATACATTTCTTAGACTTAATACACCATACACATTAGGCAAGATAAAATGAGCACTCTCTATTTAACTTAGAGAATAAAATTATCACAAAATTTCCCTTGTTGAAAATAAGTACCCAATCGGCAACTTGTCAACGCTTTTGTTCCTACTGAAATTGATTGTGAAAATAGGCTGAGGGATGTGGAAGAAAGGGCTGGAAGTGGTATTCAGTGATGAGTTCTGCTCCGGTTCATTTGTGAATAAATGAATGGAACAGAAGGAAAGAGAAAGAGGGAAGGAGGGAGGGAAAAAGAAAGGGAAGAAGAAAGAGAAGGAAGGAAGGAAGAAGGGAGGAAGGAAAGAAGTGGGGAGGGAGGGAGGGAGAGAAAAAGGGATGGCGAATGGGAAGGAGAGAGAAAGAGGATGGGAAGGAAGGAAAGAGGGAGGAGCTTTGAAAAGTTTAATGGCAAAAACTGCAATTACTTTTGCATCAAACTAATATTAAAAACAAAACCCTGAAACCTGGTGCCCAAAGGATTGGTTCACTGGCACTGTATACATTTCACTCCATATTGCTGTGTTAAGATTCTCAGAGCAGATAGTCAACAATAACAACAAATCATACTTCTTTCTGGACTCCTAACAGTAACAAGAGAAAAGTACTGAGAGTTCTATCCAATTCCATGACTACAGACATTAAGCAAACTGGTAAACGACTCTTATATTATTGGATCAGATAATTAACATGATCAATACTTTTATAGACTTACTTGCACACTCTAGCAAAGAAAAGAATTAAAACTACTTCAGTCCCTTTGTCTTTTATTCCCTCTGAATAGCAATAATTCAATCCAACTTCTAGGGACTGAAAATTCAATTTCACCCTAAGTGACTGTTCAGCTGCCTTTAACCAACGATTACTGTAATTTGCAAGTTAAAAAAAAATGTTTTAAACCAAACTTCTTCCATATTTGTGTTTATGTATTCGGCTTAAGTTACACTCTTTTGCATTCAGAAATATGCAATATTTTCAAGTTATTGAGTTATTTGATGTTTCAATAATTGTATTCTAAAAATATAAACTTCACCAGGTCAGGATTTTCCTCATTTTACAGATTTCTGCGGTGCTACGCATTTTGTAGAGGTTGAATAAGCAATTGGAATTTGTTAATTGATTGATCATTCAGTGATTTTCCAGAAAAGATAATAAAATACATCAAAGAGATGGAAAAGAACAGACAGGAAGCCAAGGAAGGGATGAGGTAATTTGCTTGAACAAGATGAGGCCTCTAAGAATAACACACAGAGGGGCTGGCATCCCCATACACAAATGCGCTCTCGCTCTCCCTCCCTCTAACCTTGATGTCCAGATGAAATGAAAAATTGTGTCACTCATTCAGACTGTATATGTAATAGCAGGTATCTAGATATTTGGCATCAAGTGGAAATAAAAAAAACAACTGAGTGACACTTTAAAAAAAATCTTTTATTTAGGTTTTACCATTTCAGCTAGAAGGAACAAAACATAACTTATTCGTGGGCTATTGTGATAAAATAGTGGGTAACTGTTATTTCGGAATCCACGTTTTAAGATCCATATTTTGACTAGAGAATGTGGAAGAGAAAGAAGTGAGGTGAGATTCAAGAACGTGCAAGAGAAATGGTGTAGGTTTCGTTATTTTATAGGTTGTCACATATTAAGATGACAAAGCGTTCACACTGAGGGTATAAAGTACTTCTTTTTTAAATAATAGTATATTTTAAAAAGAGAAAAGACAGTTTTCAAAGCACACATATCCTCACAATTTTCTAATAAATAGCAGCCCACAGCAGCTGGCATGACACTACACCAGCTTTTCTGTGTCTCAACTCACATGGTAAACTGAGCATTCGAGTTTGCCTCAAAAAACTCTTGCCTGCTAAAAATGGAGAGTTTGACAGGTTTTTAGAAACGTTCCATGAATCCTAATTTATGAGCAACAGTTGGTAAGTGGGCATGCCAATTAAATCAAATAGTGAGTGTTAATTCATTGACATGGTATTTTCACATGGAAAGGAAAAATAGTTTGCAAAGGAATAATGGGAAAATATTTACTGATTGAATATTGCCTCATTTATAAGTTTGCATTTCTTGCTTATTCACCAGTAATTGTTTACTGAAAACGTTCCTGGCATAGTAATTTACACTTCAGTTAGAGTCTACTCATCATGTGCTTTGACATTTATTTCATTTAGAACAACAATCAATAAAACAGGGTCATTCCCCAAGGAAGACTTTTCATGCAAGAAGCATGCAAAATTGTCAAATAAATGAGAATAGCCATCATGAATTGTTGAGCTCCACAGTGTCATTTCAAATTAATCTCCATGAGCCATTTTAAACCTTTCCACAATAGCTGTAATACTCAGCTTTCTTCTGTTCTACTCACAGTAGAAACTGAAAACTTTGGCATGGTAGGAACTTGAATAGCAGGGTAGAAAACAAAAGTGAGCTACAGAAGAAGAGAGAATGTATCATAGTTCCCCTGTTCATGTGAGAAGCAGCGTGAGAATGCTACCCAATGCCCAGGCCCACAATTCCACCCTATAGGAAGGACCTGCCCAACAGGTAAGAAGAGGGTGCAATTGTACAGTGCTCGGCACAATCCTTCACCATTTGCTTTGTTGTCCACAACATTGTCTGTCTCAAGCACTGTATAAGCAACAGCACTCTAGATATCTACTAAAACCTGATTCTCTTTTTCTTTTACCCTAATTAGCACAGAAAGCCAGAATAATTTTTAATGGAAAACTTACAGTGGAAAACCTTCTTTAAAGTGATTTATATGTAAAGTTATTAATAGAGTGAGAGCTCTGCTTAAAGAAAGGATGCATAAGTATGTTTAAAATGAAAAGGCAAAAGTATATAATAATGAAAAGTAATCATTTTTTGGATTTATAGCTTCCTAAATAAATACATTAGTTGTAAATTGTCAACAAGTACATGGACCAAGCAGCAGAATCACAAAAGTAGCGCTTTTAAGACAGAGCTCTCTCAAAGTTAATAAATTATACATCTGCTGAGCAAGTCATTAAGTCATCACAAATGATAAGAAAGTGACTAGAGTTTCAAGATGTATTAAAGATTCCAGGAGGGAGAAAAGTAGCTGGCATTTTTGAAGGCTATGCAGTGATACTTTTAGGAATAGCAGCTGTGGATATTAAAGTCAAAACGTGGGAATGTTCTTTTGATTCTTTGTCAAGAATGTAATAGTAAAATTAAGGAAAAAATTTTCAGACTATTCTAAACTTTTACTATTAAAACACTTTGTAAAACTCCCAGTAAAACTGTGCTATCATTTTCCATCCCCACTTCATCTCCTACCTCATGTTCCATTAACCACTGACTTGTATAACAGGCTAGAAATATCTCGGCTCAGGAAGTAAACAGACATTCAATCACATTTCTTTCAACAACCAAATAAGTTAAAGTGAAAACAATTCAGTATTGATTATACAGGGGTCAAAAGGCAACAGAAGTTTAGAAAAAGCAACATTTGCGTCACATGGACTACAAAGATTTCTATATGGCCTTGACTATGGAGGTTTCTACTGATTGTAGATACAGTTTTGTGACAAAAAAAAAAAGTGGATCTGGGTCAGAGTTGCTGCATGAGAAATATTTGTAAAGAAAACAGTAAAGAAAAGAGAACTTCTGGGAAATGGCATGTAATATAAAAAGTTGGGAAATAAATAGACCAATGGGGAAAATGTAGGCAGACATGTGCCAGGCATATGGAATTGCTATGTTGCAAATCTCTGGATTTTCATATTTCGCTGTACCCCTGGCTAAATGATGATGTGATACTTTAAATTGGCCTTGACCAAATTTTTTACCTTGTCCTCCCAAAATAAAAATTTGCAGACGAGGTGAAAACTCATTTTAAGATGCCCTATATTCTCTGTTTCAAATTATGACACAATCTGTATCTAAAAACCCTGCCACCCCAATTCTGAATGCATTCAAGTGAAACATAGAATTGTAATCACAAGTCCAAAACTCAAAACTGTAAAGTATCTGCTATCGGACAAAGAAATATTATGTCTTTGAAAGGAGAAATAGCACCCGACAATGAAAATTGAATCCCGGAAATAACCAGGTGATTTAAAGCTTTCTAGATAATCACCAGCAACTAGAATGATAATACTTTAATGACATATTATATTTAAATAACACCTTTCAAACTCCATCATGGTAATCTACACAACGTGTTCACAAAGTAAGAAGGAATGGGTATTACTCCCATTTTAGATTAGAAAATGGAAGGGTAATACAGGACGGCTTACCAAGGTCTCTTCTCTTCCTGGCAGTGGGTCCAGGATTGGATACTCGGATGTGTTTTTTTATTAGATTTTAGTGCCTCCAAACCGATTTAGCTGGTGGAGTGAGTTGGTCTCCTGTGCAATTTTTTCAGCATTCCCTGATAGACATGAGAATTTCTCAGAGGTTTGAACAAATCTCAAGCTTTCTCCGCTTCCTGCCACCACCTGGCAGATATCCTAAGATGGCTTCCTGGGACCTACAGAAATAACATCTGAATCTCCCTCAAACCCTTTCTTAGTTCTAAGGCTTTGCCACACACAGAATGCAGAAAACCAAGTATGCATGGGTTATGGGCTTTTCAGGGTACACATCATTCTCTGTTTCCTCAGCACTAGACATATCCACCCAGTCATTAGAACCTAGCCTCTCCTTGGCCTTGCTCCTTAAAAAATACCTATTTTAATTTTTATTTCTGCCCTCAGTCTAAGCTGACCTCCGTTTGGGCCATAGCCCACATTCATACAAAGCTCACACTATTTTCCCTAGTTCAGGAAGAAGGCAGGCTTATCTTTCCAACCTTTGGGGCCATGTGGCTAACTTGAATTCCAAGCTAAAGGCATTTCAAATTTGAACAGCAATGCACGAGACAAAAACAAAACAAAACAAAACAAAACAAAAAAACAGGGAGACGAGTTTGCATTCACACTTTAAAATATAGGCTGGCACCCAGAGCAAGGCAATGTTCTCACATCAATGATTCCCCCAGCACCTCTGCCACTCTGCACAGTCACAGCATTGAGTGCCAAGGTTCATCATGAGTGATGCTGCTGCCACTGGGAGTGTCTCACAGGTGAACAGCGTGGAGGCAGGAAAAGGTACAGATCCCACTGGGCCACACTGCATCCCACTGCAGAATCTCCATGCACCTTGCTTCTAACGCATGCCTGTGCTTTCTTCTCCCTCACACTGTTTTCAGAATAGCAAGGTCTCACCTTGGTTTTCATTTATTGCTCAGCAGGGTTCAAGTGCTCTTTAGACAAGCTATCCTTTTTTTTTTCACTTACTGCAAAGAACTCTATATAAATACACTGTTGATCTTGTACAGTCAACAGATGACATGCTGTGTACCACAAAAGGACATTTTAATATGAATAATCAGAATGACTTTTCCCAATGGGCTTTAGGGAGATGCTCTAAACTATGAGTAAAGTGCTAATAAGAATACCTTTGCACAGCACTTTGTCATATTGGAAGCACATTCACATCTATTATTGCATTTGTAGGTAAATTCTGAGCTTCATTCTCTCCGCAGGTGTAAATATCACAAGTGTTAAGTAATATGTAAACACATTTAGAAGTGTATAATTTAGTTATAGAACTGACCTGAAAATTTAAACACCACTTAGATTACACATTTTATTGGCAATGAGGTTTTAAAAATGAAAATGAGCGAGTTTTTTATCGTCTGCCCCTCATTGTGAACAATACCAGCTCTCGAGTCACTGGAAATATCAGCCATTTTCAGAATGCTAAGCACTTGGCAAACTTTTAAATATTCTGTGATCCTTATTTAGTTGGGATGAAAATTACAGATTTTGAAGTCAATGACAGTGATATTTCCTTAAAGGTAGACCTGTTTTGAGCCAGTCCACTTAACATTGGAGGATTGGTTCAATCTGACTTATGAAGTGAGGTCACCTGGCAGCATTCCTTCTGAGTTATCTAATCCATTCACATGGCTCAAAATACCATTTACATACCAGGGGCCACTCACTTCATATTTCTAGCCCAGACTTCTCTGAATTTCTAGCTCATGCAGCCAATGACACACTGGACATATCTACTCACAATCATTTTATAGAATTATTTTGATTCTAAATAAAATTGTGATTCTAAATGAAATTCTAAATGATTCTAAATGAAATTGATCTCTTTATTTGATTTTCATACAAAAACATCAAGCTGGTAAAATAAAAGTTACCTTTTGGGGTTTCAATTAACAGGATTTTATTACAGTCAAAACTGTTTTCTGTAATAGGTTGCATTGGTTCCTAACAGCTTCTTTCAGAGTCTTTCTGCAATTAATAGGCACACATACACGCATACAAACATATATTTAAATAAAGGATTCTTATCAAAAGAGAAATATTGTCAATTTAACAATTATGAACTTGAATTTTAAATATTTTAGAAAATGAGGCTTTTTATTATTACAAGCTATCTCAATTATTGGGGGTAAAGGCATTTATTGTGCTGCTGTGGATCCCAAGACGGAGTTGTGATGTTTGACGGCTCAAATGCAGCAGTAGCAGGGACACATTATCAGCTAAGAACAGATTTCCCACTTGTTCATTTAGAAACTGTTGTGTGTGTGTTGGCTGACAGCCTCTAAGCAGGTCATTATTTTGTTAATGAAAAAACAGAGGAAATAAGATCGTCCAATATATGTCCTAACAGTGGCTCTTAGCTTTATCATCACCCTTGCATAAGACTTCAAATCCCGTGCAATGCCAATGGCCCTCACAGACTCCAAAAGTTTCCCTAATCCTTTCATTCCTTCCAACTCTACATTTCTCCAGTTACTTGTGTCGTATCTGTTATGATTCATGTCCTATACCTCAGTGAATTTTAGCGACTGATACGTTTATATAATTTTTCTCATTTTTTGCTCATTTACTTGTATAACTATATACCCTCCAAAAAAGTCTGCTAAATAAACATGACATTAAATAATAGTTAAAAAAAAAAAAAAAGGATGGCCCGGGCGCGGTGGGGCTCAAGCCTGTAATCCCAGCCACTTTTTGGCGGAGGCCGAGACGGGCGGATCACGAATGGGTCAGAGATCGAGACCATCCTGGCTCTAACATGGTGGAAACCCCGTCATCTACTAAAAACACAAAAGCTAGCCGGGCGAGCCTGGCGGGCGCCTGCTTAGTCCCAGCTACTCAGGGAGGGCTGAGGCAGGGGAGAATGGCGCGTGAACCCGGGGAGCGCGAGCTTGCAGGAGCTGAGATTCCAGGCCACTGCACTCCCACCTGGGCGCAGACAGAGCCGGCAGACTCCGTCTCAAAAAAAAAAAAAAAAAAAAAAAAAAAAAAAAAAAAAAAAAAAAAAAGATGTACTCTGTAGCCGGTGTGTGGGTTCAAATCTTTGTTCTTTCACTTACTACGTGTATGAACTTGCACAAATTAGTTACTATCTTTATGCCTCAGTTTCCTCATCTGTAAAATGGTCAAAATAACAGTACCTACTTCATAGGCTTATTCTGGTAGTGAAATGAGCTAACACCTGTAAAACAATGGTAAACAGTGTAGTTTTTTGAGAAGTAAATACTTGAATGAAGGGTAAGTTTAGCAGAATAACAGTTGGATGTTAGGTAGGCACATTTTCACAAAGAGAGAGTGGCACTCACATTTCCTGGAATTCAGCTTTCCAGCAAAGGTAACTGAAATTAAATCCGGCATTTGACATAAAGTTACATAGGCTTTGAGCATCATAAAAAAAAAAAAAAGGCAGGCACAACGCATATGTGGTACATGCCTCATGCAAGTTTTGCTGTACTTGTTAGTTATAGCATACTCTCTCTTGTTATATAAAATAAGACTTATGAGTTCAGATAGCTAACTATCTCTTGAGTTTTCATTGAGTGATACAGAATAGAAGTTTAGAAGGAAGTAAAGCAATCAATATGAAGAGCAATCAACTGAAAATGACAACTGATGGGGGAAAGGAAACAGGACACTGGTGGCTGCTTCTGGCATGGTGACCACAGACACCTTCAGCCTGTGAAAAATATTTGCAGGTGGTTTGGCAGATGCAGAGGAAAACCCTATTTTATATGTATATACCTCCCAAATCTAAATCAATGCAACAATGATTATCATTCTCTCAAAAATTATTTTAAGTTCTTTAAAATCAGCACATTTTTAAAAGCTATAAACACACACACACACACACACACACACATGTATATGGCACATATACTACAAAAATGGCCTCGCTTAAATTATCTTAACTAATGTTGTGTATAAAGCACATAATCTCATCTTAACATCTCATATCATTAGCATATAAATGTTATATTTTTCAGATTTGCATTTAATTGTTACTATGGAAATGTATTTATTGAGTGTATCAGTGGCTTAAACTAAAGTTGACAAGTACCAATAGAAGTAGAAACATTGGTTTTACAACTAAAAACAATGTCATAGGCATAAAAGGGGAATAAATTCCAGTGGGAACATGAAGTATAAATTTCAATATACCAGGACAAGTAGATCAACAGGTGAGATTTTTAAAAGCAACTAAAAGGAAAGAGAGATTAAGGAATGGGAATTCCTGTGGAATCATATCTTTACCCCACTACTTAGTATGTTACCTGCTAAGAGACATTTAAAATAAAGACATGAAATCACTGAAACTTTTCTTGCTAATTTCAAAGGAGAAATAAATTCAGAGTGACATCTTGAGTAAGCCAAGCAAGGTTTTGCAGAACCAATATAAAATGATGTGTATCTGTATGAAACTGACTCATTTGCTAAAAGCAGAAAAGAGACCCAAATTACAGACATCCTTCGAATTTGCAGTTTTCTCCAAAAACGGAAAAAAATATGTAACGAAGGTGAAACACAAAGACCCAGTAACAAAGTTAATGACAAATATGCTCGGAGAGAAAGCAGAGGGAACCACTGCATGCTTTCTCATTTACATGATATTGTCGAAAGCCACATGAGGCCAATAGCATTTAAGGCAAAAGAGTGACAATTTTCTCAGGACATGCTTGTATACCTTTTGCTTCATAATTGGGTGAACACACCGATGTGTACATTACGAATTATGTCAGAGCCTATGTGTAGCAAATATGTGAGAGAAAAGTGCTCAAAACTTTTGTTCACCTTTTCAGTGAATGCTTGTAGTGCATGAGAAGAGATATTTCATTTAGTTAATGCAGAGGAAAGCCACGAGATCTGATGGTTTTATAAATGGGAGTTCCCTTTACGGGCCAAGGTACAAATTAGAAAAAAATATGCTATGATTGCTACAACTGAATTTCAAACGTAAGTGTGTAAGGAAGATCACTGTTTCATGCATAGACGTTTTGGATCAAATACCAATCTACATAGTATTTACCATTCACAAAGGATGGACAGTGATCCAAAAATAAATCTCAGTGTTGGAGAAAACAATAAAATTCAAAATACAATCTAGCCAGTCAATGCACAGTTGTTCTTTGCTTTTTAATATATGAATAAACCAGCTACGAGAAACTCTGGTTTTAAGCAGATCTGCTATCTGCAATCAAGGTGCTCACACCAATCTTTTAAGCAAATAATGAAACCAAAACATTTCTTTATTATCTTTTCTATGATGTCAAGCATTTGCTCCAGCAACATATTAATGTATTCAGTGTCTTTAGTAGTCTGAACGTGTCTCTTTAAAGTTAAAATATAACAAAAACTGTCAAGGATGTAATATCAAGACTCCTGAAGATGACTTAACTGTGGTACAAACAGTCTGATAATTAAGAGTCAGGCTCTCTTGTGAGATACTGAATTTCATGATTTATTAATGAAGTAAATTGATTCTATATTATTGACTTTTTTTAAATTTCAAGAACAAACATGAAGAAGCACTTTTCAAGGCCAAATGCACAGAATGGACTCACACTCTTTTAGCCACCATCATCACTGGGACATCGTGAGCCTTCCTGTTTGTGAACACAACCTGCTCCCATGCTTAGCTTCTTCAAATGTTAAAAGCAACTTTTGAGAAAGATCTCCTTATGATATTAGGGTTCACTTTGAGTCCAAATATCTAGAACCTTTGGAAAGAGTCAACAAACACTTGGCACCTTTTCTAAACAGTTGCAATGCGAGTCAACCTGATGCAGTTCAATAGACACAAAGCGTGAAGACAGAACACAACTGGATAAGGAAATGCTCTTAGGAATCATACTGTCTCTTACCAAGACAGATGCAGTAACCAGGTGAAAGGGTTCACAGTATAATCTACAACATATGGTAATGATATTGACTTTGAAATACTCTAATCTCAAAAAAACATTCTTACCTCAATATATTGGCTCCAAGATTATCACATTCTACTAACTAGCTGTGGTATGTAGAAGACTTGGAAAAGCATCAACTTAGGGTAAAAATAAAGAGTCATATATTTTTTGTATTAATACACAATATCAAGAATGACCATGTTTAAAAACATAGCATCTCTTTAAAGCAATAAAGCATGAATGCTTATTTCTAATATGTTATAGGTTCAATCATAGCAAAGGAATAAAAACCTGTAACTGTTTTTAAAGAATAAAAAATTTAATACAAGGCTATATAAAGTGAAATGTCTATTCCCTATCTAAGCACTGAAGCTCATTTCCAAGGGTGACCCCTGATTGGGTTGAATAAGGGTTGAATGTTCTTAAAACTCCCTTTTGCACATAAAGTTACCTTTCCTTACAATTTGGTTTTTAATTTCACTTACCATGCTATGGGCAAATATACATTCAGTTCATACACGTTTATCTCTTCTTGTTGTTGCATAATATTCCAGTGCAATTATACGTCACCAATTCCTTCCTTATAATGATGAAACAAAAATGAAACAATTTTGTAATTACAATCAATCTGGCTGTGAGAATATTTTACACACACCTTGCACAGTTGTGCAGGAACACTTTTAGAATAATGTCTTAGAGTTTGAATTGCGGGTCAAAGAAATGTATTGATAAATGCTGTCAAATCATCCATCAATAATACCACCCCAGCCAAGGGCTCATCTATTTTCAATCCCATCTGGACGTTTTCTCTAGTGGGTGAAGAATTACATCTTTTTATTTGAATTTGAACTATTTGATTATTTGTGAGGTTGAATAAACTTTTAAATGATTACCACGTTTTATTTAGTTTCTGAATTACTTACTTTTACTCTTTGCCTGGTAGATTATTTATGTTGTTGTTGTTCTTGTTCTTGTTGCCTATTGTTGATTTATAAAAATAAAAAATGTTGGGTCAGGCACAGTGACTCATGCCTATAATCTCAGTATTTTGGGAGGCCAAGGCAGACAGATCACCTGAGATCGGGAGTCCAAGACCAGACCAACATGGAGAAATCGCATCTCTACTAAAAATATAAAATTAGCAGAGTGTGGTGGTGCATAGCATCTCAGCTACTCAGGAGGCTGAGGCAGGAGAATTGCTTGAACCTTGGAGGCAGAGGTTCCAGTGAGCCGAGATCATGCCACTGCACTCCAGCCTGGACGACAGAGTGAGACTTCACCTCAAAAACAACAACAACAACAACAACAACAACAGCAACAACAAAAAGTTAATAGTAACAATAAGACCAGGAATAGCTGGATAATAAGCATGTAAAGAGGGTCTGGCACTATGCTAAGACTTTGCATCTAGGGGCATGACATCTTCAAATCAATCATATGAAACGAGATGTATTACTGGGCTCAATGCTGTGCCTTTAATTTGGGATGGAAAAATGACAGAACCCTGTGAATCAATCTCGACTCCAGTCTGTATTCTTATCCACTGTTATTCTGCCTTCCTATTTGTATGGATCAATTATTTTCTAGATTTTAAACCATATTATGTCTTAACACTCCACCCAACATTCCTAAAATGTTTAAAGGTTTCAGTATCTAAAATGATGAGCTCCCATTACCTGGAAAATTTATTTATAGAAAACACTTCATTTTCCAATAGTGCCAGACAAATGTCGTTACATATCTTTAACACCACATTGATCTGTCAACCTTCGCTAGCTGGAGTGATATAGAAAAACAGGAATTAAAGAAAAACTGTGACTCAGCCAACAAAAGAATTGCCATAAAACCCAGGTACTAAGGTTTATTTATTCTGTCCTGAAGAAGGGAGCAGAAGCTCCCACTCAGAGAGCTTTATGCACATTTCTAATGCTTTCGACTTTTGCTGCCCCAAAGGCTGAAAGCATCAGGTCAGATAGCAGGGGTCACCCCAAGGGATGGCACACTCACATCAACAAGTAGCTGGCTGATAGTAACAGAGGACAAAGAAAATTCCTGAGATAGAAGCAGGGCATTTCTTTGGAGTAGGGGCAAATATGGAAGCCACTATGGTCTGAGTAGTTTAATGTGGTTCACTGAAGTGCAGTGCAGTCTAAAGACAGAACTGAAGACAACAACAGGAAATATTTACTCACCAGCATTCCAGGGGGACCAAAAGAGAGTCCTGCTGGTTAGGTCTACTCTTCAAGAGGAAAACTGTCAGACAGAGGGAATAAATTACCCGTTCAGGAACTACATGGAGTGGCTAAGGCGCATGCTGGCATGTGGGCCCTGGAAGAAGCAGAACATGAGTGGGAAGGAAGAAAGTCATGACCCACACAATGTGGTACAATCCCTCTTCTGTGAACTTCCACGTCTTCAGTAAAGAGACCCTTTTATAAAAGTCTTGGCTCACTGTGAATGTGCACAAGGTAAATTCAAGCCAAACAAGATGGTATCCATCAATAGAAGAGAAAAAACAGAGGCACCTTAAGGAGGGAGTGTAGGGTTGGAATAAAACAGGAATTATGAGAAAAACTTCAGCTTCCACTAACTGTCAAATTAAATCTTCAAACTAAATCCCCAAGAGGCAGAGAAGTTCCAAGTGACATCCAAATTATAATAGTAGTAATTACAATTAAAAACATCCAATAGCAATCCCCCTTACATGTCAGGCATCCTACTGTTTCACATGCACATTGTATCACTTAATTCTCACAACTTCCCATTGAGATTGATACCAATCACTATTCCCTCCATTTTGCAGGCAAGGATGCTGTGGCTCAGAAACATTAAATACTGTGGCCTACATCACGAAAATAATCAGTGATACAGCCACAACGTGAACCCAGCTCTATCTCCAGAGATAGTACCATTCACAACCACATTCCATTCATAACAGAATATCCCTGAGATATCAAAAATAAGCAAGTGTGTTAATTTTTGATCTAAGAAACAAGGCAGAGAATAATACTCTTAAAGGTATTTCCATAAATTATTTTACACTTTAAAAATTCTAGCCTATTTGTTTAAATTTAGTAAGGCTGATTGGTTGTCAAAAGCTAAGTTATTCTGCCTGAATCCCTTTAGACTCCAAGTTCCTCGTCTATCAAATAATGAATGAATGATTGATTGCTAAGACCCCTTCTTGCTCTTGCTTTGATGAACTCAAGTAGAACATTTCATTGCCTAGCAGTGAGGTGGGAAAGGGCTTTGGTGAAAATATCACACTTTCCTCATCACGAGCATGTGACACAAGGCAGCCGTGGGAACGCACGCCTGGCTCCCAGGCTCTGGAAACCGTCTTAGCTTCACAGGGTTGCATCTTCCTTTCACTTCCTTGAAAGACAGGAAGTACCTTTCAAGGAACCTAGGAATCCCTACAATGCCTTAAATTCTTTGTTGGACACAGGAGGACATTAAATCCTGGCAAGGTAAGGGCTGCTACTGTAAGCCCGCACAGCTCAGGGTCGCATCTTGCCTAAGGCCTGGTTTTCTGAGAATCCAGGCAAACGAGCCTCAGAAGTAGGAGAAGCAGAACACCCACAACACCTCCCAGTGAGGCCAGTGTTCAGGATCAGGACCAGAGATCTTGCTGAAGAGGCAGCTAACTCACAAGACAAGGGCTCTCACAGTTTCTTTTAAGATGGAGCGTGATGAGATGGTTGTCCTGAGCTTGGTGGATGATGACTTGTAACTTTGACCGCGCATATGAGGTGGTCATCCTACAAGCAACAGGAAATGTCTGCTTCTGAAAAGTAGATTATGACCCATAAAATGGTTCTATAATGAAATCAAACAACTCCTGCATGAAGTCCCAGAGGGCAAGAACGTGTATAACCCAACCTTTCTTCCCAGCACCTTGCCTAGTGCCCGCCATAGGCACTCAATAAACATGTATTGAGTGAAAGAAACAAGAAATTGTCATGACTATGTCCAACAGGTAGGCATGCCAAATGCATGTAGTGTAGAAAACCAACTCTCAATATGTTTGTTTAAAGAATGACTCCCAATTTGGCATCTTCTTGGATTTACTCTGAATTCCTGACACGTGTACATATAGATATATTGCATAACCATGCTAGCTTATATTTGTTTACAGATTGCTTTGGATTATTTTCTACTCATTTAATGTTTTAAATTTATTAAGTTTATTCTATTCAAAATAAAACATTCTCAATAATAGAAAGGGATTTTGCAATATTTTGGTGTGTCCTCAATATGAAAGGTAGTAATAAGGTTGACTATAGTGAGATTGTATAAATTCATTCATTTGGTTTTGTTACATCAAAGCTAGTATGTTTTAAGCTCCATTGTCAGATATATTCCCAGTACTCAGGAGAGTGCCTGAAACTTAGTAGGCCATCAATAAATATTTTTGTACTCATGATTACACAAAAGGATGCAAATCAGTACCACCAGTCATGAAAAACTTTCTAGTAGTCTGTCTTCACACAAAGACCTTCCTTTAGAGAAACTTCATAGTGAAAATTGTGCCCACATTATGATAAACTTTCAGTAACTGTGCATCAGATCATTCCCCTTCACACACACACACAAAATGTATACTTAAAAGTGTATATGAACAATGTGCTGGTGTCATTCCTGAGATGATGAAGATTACAGGAGGATCAGGCTGTAGGGGAATCAAGTGTCCTATTTTTGAAGTTTTAGGTTTGTAATATAAGACTTCTTAAGAGACAGTTGGCTTCACAGACTGTTTTTTGGTAGCAAACTTTTTTTTGGTTTAAACTTTAAAAATACTTTACTAAAAAAGTCTTCATACAGCGTGATCCAGTTGGGGATCAAACACAGATTTTTTAAATTCGTTGTAAGAATGCAAAATGTTCATATAAAAGCTATCATTAAAATCGTTCTTGGCATATGGTCCCAGAAAGAAACATCTTTCTTTTTTCCACTCACACATTCATGTACACACATGCATGCACACACATAAGCACACATACATGAATACATAACAACTGCCTAGGTGCCAAAGCAAAAAGCATTCTGCACACATCCAAGCACACACAACCTAAAACATCTCATCTGTAATTCCAGTAACATACCTCAATTATAAACCTTTCCTTTTCAAATAAAGACAGCTTGAACATCCATATAGAAAAAGAAAATACTAATTCACTTATCTTAGAAAACTTTAGCAACGTCTATTAAAACAAAAAGCAGGTTAGATGAATGATGCTAAAAGCAGCAAAAGCAGGGAAAATCTACAAAAACAAGTATCTGTTCACCTTTTGCAGAATTATACATATGCAAGAACATTTTGCCATATTTTGTAACACTTTTTTCTGAACACTAACAGGTAACATTAGAAACATATACTTTCAAAAAAATAATTAAAAAAAGAAAGAAACGTATACTTTCTCTACATCATGTATACATAAAACACAGAACTACACACATACCAAATATATAAAAGAACCCACAACACTTCAGGTTAAATTAGAACTCTCTTCAGCCCCTCTTTTATACATCTCTCTTTCTGATTATCTTTTTAAAATAAGAATTCTTGTTTAATCTGTCATCATCAAAAGAAATAAGAACCAAATGTCTAACTAGGTCTGATAATATATGGGGTTTTATGAAGTTAAAATAGTTTATGGTCAATTACAGTTAATTTTTTGTTCTAATTTCTGAATAGTCTTTCCTACTTTGGTAAAATTACTGATATAATAGCGTATCTATGTATACTTTGTGATAATAGAACAAATACGCTTAGTTCTCTATTGATCTCCCATAAGATATAGTCGTGGTTACATTTACAATGTTTCATTACTTACATTTGAATATCCTGAGTATAATTTCTGGATATATTCACTTTAGTTCCAAAACAAACTGTACCCAATGGCAGCTCTCTTCCTGAGATTTCAGTATCGAGTTCCAGGCTCTTCACCTCCATGCCAACAGCACTACAAAGAAAACACTTCCTAGAGTATGGAGACAAGAATTGGCTTCTCTTCTTGGCAACAGATCCCGTGTTGATGATTTTTAAAAGAATAAGTGTTCAGTTCAAGGGCCCTAGAGAGGCTGACGACTGCAGCTCTGGTCATTTGAGGAAAAAAGGAAAGAGATTTTTAAAAGCCAGACATAGGGGCATAGAATAATAGACATTTCCTTTAATCAAAAAAATAAAATAAAATAAGCAAAAGCAAGTTTTGAGTAATAACATATGGAGGTCCTTATAATTAGATTAAAAACATATAGACACATACATAGATTAATGTCTTTGATGTGTCTGGACTTCAGATCAATTATGCACATGCTAATGTTCAATTTCCATAAGAATAAAGCAAATGACAATTATATGTTGGCTTAATTTTGTTTGACAAAGACACTCTTCAGACCCCTTAGCAAGAAACTTGGTTCTATTCCATGTGAGTTCACTCCTAGAATCTACAAAATTCCATGAAGAAGAAATTAGCTAATTTGTATAATAAATAGACCCATATCCTCTCATCAGACTTGCAGGTCTTAGCTATGCTAGAATTAAAAAAAGGATGAAGAGTCATTGGGGTTTGTTAATCTCCCCTCTGAATGAAGGCCTCTAGGAAATAAATTAGGTGGTGGATTTCACAGCAAAAAGACACTTGGGTCTCTTGGGTGAAGAGTTTCAGGACCTATGACTGTTCTTGATGCTCATTGCTGCTCCTTCCCCTGACCACCATCTTGTTTCTTGGAAGTGAAGAAATGCAAGATAATTTTCTACAACAGAAAATTGTTATATCATATAGCTCCACCGTTTTAAAATAATTTCAGTCACCCTGTTGGAAAAGGCTAATTGAAACTGAGTAAGGGTAGAGTCCCAGAAAAAAAATTTTTTTTAAATAATAAATCTTGATGGAATAAGAAAAATCTGGTTTCTCATTCTTTTTTCTGCCTTTAGCTGTGTAACTTTGAGTAGTTCACTTAATTTCTCTTGGTTAAGTCTCTTTTATACAATGAAGGGCCCCAACTAAATTATGTTTTAGGTTATTTCTAGCTCTAAAATTGTATGCTTCCACGCATAAGGTGGATTGTTTGCCAGGGAGGGTTTACCAGCCACAACGGGGGAGCACTCACTGGAAAATTACAGCAGGACTGTGGCCTCCATCTCCAGCAGATAAAAATGGAAGTACAGTTCAGCTCCATTTCTCAGCCCCAATGAAAGTGGTAGTGGCTACTGAAAGGGCCCAGAAAGGATGGAATTGACAAGGGGAAAACTCGCCAAGGGAAATCATATCTTCTACACATCCTCCATTCTAGTCACCTCTCTCAACGGATGAACTGACAATGAGTGGAGGGGACGAATGGGCTTCAGGGACAGGGATGTGTGTGTATTGTGCCGCATTGCAGTAGCCACGTAGAACAGTAATCGACTAAAACTTCTTTCCTGTTAAAAAAAAAAAAAAAGTCTGATTCTGAAAAAAATCTTTGGAAATAATGAAAAGTATAGCCAACAATATAAAATTGTTGGTGAGAAGAGAACCAGAGAAGATCTCAAGAATGCACACGTATCTCAGAAACCCACCCCACAGTTGCCCTGCGAGCTCCCTTCCCAACGCTAAATAGTCTTTGGTAATTCCAAGCCAGATCTTTAATCTTCATATTACAGAATGCAAATGCACATGTTTATACTTAAAATGAAAGGCAGCTTGATATAAAAGAATCTTTACTTCTTTCAAAATGCTATGTTAAGTGCCACAAATCTCCTGAAGATGGTATTAATTTCCTCTAATAATAATTTCTGGGTCATTAAGTTCATCGCATTTTACTTTATGTGCTCCTTATCAAGTACACAGAAGCCTGTGCAATTTCTCCCAGGAGTCCGGCTGCCATATCAGAAAGGCTCACACTTTCAAAGGATTAATAACACCTCTCTGGTGCTTTTAAAAATCCCTCGCTAATCTCCAGACTCTCTTACGCTGCCCTGCCTGTCCTTGCTTCTGTATGACGGAGGCATTGGTGTGCTGGAGTGAGGGCAGCACTCCAGCTCACAGCAAATGGGGAGCAATCCGCCAGGGCAGAATGGATAAGCCAACTTGTATTTCTTTTATTTCTTTCTCCCCTGGAAAGGAAGGGAAAATAAAGGTCACCCCAATATGAATAAAGCAGCCTTTTGGTGAAAGGCATTTGAAGGGATATCTCTACTTATAATAGGAATCCTAATTCAGTTGAATGATGTGACTTGATCTAACCAAGTGACTCAGGCTAGTTAGCCTGCAAACTGGATTGATTGGTAAAAGCAGCATTATTCACTACTTTTAACTGTGTTTTTACTGGTGCAAAACTTACCTTAAGTTGGTATAGACAGACTTTCATTTGCAAACCGTAAGTATTGACCCATGATGATGGTAGTAGCATTTATCAATATCAATCAAAAATCTCTCCAATATGTAGGTCCTCCCTCTCACATACCAGATATTTACTGTTTCATCTAATAAGCTGGAGTTTTTAAAAGACATTGCAAATCAATAACATTTTCTATTATTTTGAAGGAAATTATGATTCTTTTAGTTGGTGTGCCTAAATTAACCTAATTAGAATTTGTTAATTTATTAACCATCCAGAGTGTAAAGCAGTGAACAGGAGAAGTGGACAGAACAAAGCAGACATGGGTGTAACATCCAGTTGCAGAGAGCACTCCGGAAACAGCACCAGAGTACAGCTTTTCTATCCTGGTGATAAATGTCTCAGTTCTGCTCTAGGGCTATACCTTCTTGTTCAATACTTTTACCATATACAATAGCTATGCAAATGTAAATATAACCACATATAGTAGACTGATTAGTTCCCAGACATTCAGCACAGGCAATCCATGTGTGAAGCATATTTTTTCCAGAAACCATAGAAAAGTAAACAAACCATCAAGCCCCAGTGCTCTTTTAGTCATTGGTACAATCTGTAAAGTGGGTTAATAGTCCTCTGAGATCTTACAGGATTAAGGATAATATTTTCAAGGTTTAAAACAAAATCCTTCATTTCACTTTCTAATTCAAAAGGAGTACACATGTTACATGATGCAAATGAATTTAATATACTCACATGCACAAAGCAAGTGAGGTTTATGTGTTTTTTCTAGAATTGATTTCATCTTCCTTGCGTGCTCTCACTCCACTGAGGGCAAGGAAACAAATTTGCCAGTTAGTCATAGCTTTCAGGCTTCTGATTCCATCTCGTCTTATTCTATAACCTTTCAGGCACAGGTTCAATATCTTAAAGCATTAAAGCATTACCCCTCCACAGCTCCCAACAATGGCAGCTATTGCTGTGGCCACCACCGGGAGTCTCATGCATGTTCTTCTCTGTGTCCTCACTGCCCTTTCTTTTCCCTTCCCTTCCCTCCCCTCCCTCCCCCTCCCTCCCCTCCCCTCCCCTTCTTCCCTCTGTTATCTCTTTCTTTCTTTTTTTTTTGAGGAGTCTATGCTCTGTTGCCAGGAATGGAGTGCAGTGGCATGATCTCAGCTCACGCAACCTCTGCCTCCTGATTCAGCAATTCTCCTGCTTCAGTCTTCTGATTTGCTGGAACTACAGGTGCGCGCCACCATGCCCAGCTAATTTTTCTTTTTCTTTTTTTTTTTTTTTTTTTTTTTTTTTTTGAGACGGAGTTCGCTCTGTCGCCCAGGCTGGAGTGCAGTGCCGGTCTCAGCTCACACTGCAGCTCGCCTCCCGGGTCCCGCCATTCTCACGCCTCAGCCTCCCGAGTAGCTGGGACTACAGGTGCCCGCCACCTCGCCCGGCTAGTTTTTGTATTTTTTTAAGTAGAGACGGGTTTCACCGTATTAGCCAGGGATGTCTCCATCTTCCTGACCTGGTGATCCCGCCGCCTCGGCTCCCACAAGTGCTGGGATTACAGGCTTGAGCCACCGCGCCCGGCCAATTTTTCTATTTTTAGTAGAGACGGGGTTTCACCATGTTGGCCAGCATGGTCTCGAGCTCTTGACCTCGTGTTCTGCCTGCCTCGGTCTCCCAAACTGCTGGGATTATAGGCATGAGCCACCACGCCCGGCCCTCAATGGCCTTTAAAGAAAAATGTCCCTGGTGCTGTGGTCATGGCTCTGTCTGCCTGCACGTGCTGGGGATGCCTACAGTTTGTGAGTTCTGGCCTGTTCTTTCTGGACTGGATCTAAATCAGCTGGGCACCCACTGGCTCAGCCCCCATGAAGGCTCGCATGCCCTGCTGCAGACACCCAAGTCTGCCTGAGATCTCATGCCATCCCTAGCCCACAAGCCCCACGCTCTGTGACTATAGTGATGCCCCGAGCAAGCTCTCCAACCAGCATCATCAGTTGCTTTACACAACTGTCCCCAAAGACCATGAGCTCCTGGATCCCAGCCAACTGCAAGAGGGCTGGAGGAGTAAGTTCAGGCCCTCGCCTTCTGCCTCGCTTTACCAAATGGCTGGTTTTATTGTGATAGGCACCAGCGTGTCCCAAATCCAGTACAGGTTAGAGCCCTGGTAAGCATCTACCTCTGGGATCCTCAGGGATCCGTGCTGCCCCTCCCCACGCGCCGCTGCCCCTCCCCACGCGCCGCTGCCTCCTGGCTCCAGGGCCTTCATTTCTCAATCAGGAACATGAGGGAGTCCCAGTGCGGGATCTCAGCATCTCCACAATGAATTAGATCAAGTTGGAAGAAAGAGAGGATATCTTTCCTGTACTTTCTGTTCTAGTCCCCAGAAACAGACTCAGCAGTTGATCTCTCTGGAAAAGAAAAAAAGAAAAAAGCTCTCGCTTTATATCCCAGGCTTAGAAATCATGGCTCTGTGGGGTCTATCTCCTCATATTCTCGGTGGTGCAGGTTCTTCTAACTTTCTGCTCTTTTCCCTTCCAGAAAATAGGCTTAGCTTATCCCAGCCACATATAGTCTCAATTCCGGCCTACCATGTAGTGTAGACAATGCATGTCAGAGGAGCTTATAAATGATAAACAGCTGGGGGTAGAGCAAGAAGGTGACCGGGAGGGAGGGATAGGATCCAGATAGATCAAGAAGGAGACAGTGAATCCAAATTCCTAACACATGCTTATGTTTTCCTCAAAGTTAAGCTGTTTCTCATCTTTACATATAATTGTTGGTTTATTTATTTATTTTCAGGAACGTTTTAAAGTGGCAAATGTGAACTGAAACTCAGGCTTGATTTTATGTTTCAGTGACAGATGAGATACTTTTTTTTATTTCCTGGGTTTTGCAGTATAAAAGCCCCTTTTCAACGGAATATCTTGATGATAAAATATCTGACGGAATAAAAAACTACAATGTATTGGAGTGCCAGCACCTTTTTCGATAAGTTGAGTATTTCCCTGGAAATAAGTACTTCCCTAATGATGATGTTTCTTCCCTCTCAAAAATATTTAATTTTATAGAATTAGAGAAAGAAAATTATCTGAACATCATCAATGAATCAGTTCACATTTACACAATGCATTCTCTGGGTGGTCAAATGCTAAGTTGTGGAAGTACAGCAAAGAAGAAAACAGACAGATGATCTTTGTCTTCATGAAGCTTGTCCTCATGGTTCACCAGTCTTTTACTAGAAAGAGTACTAGCTGTGAGTTCAGGATAATGGAATCTGACCTGCTACCAACTCATTCGTATCTGCACGATCTTTGTTCGTCCTTTGGCTTCACCAAGAGTCAATTTCCTCATCTATAACATGGGGAAAACAGCACCTGCCCCATCTTTCTTAACATATTATCCTGAAGCTCAGATAAAACCACAAATAGGAAATTGCTTAGTGAACTCTAGAGTTCTCTGCGAAGACAAGGGAATAGTAATAGCAACAAGAGGGAGCGATAGAACTTGAGTTTGTTAATCACAATCATGACAAAATTGTTCTTTGAGCCAACTCTGAAAAGATATTTCTTGCTTGGACAATACATTGTTTTTTACTTTAGTAGATGTGAGCTTCTCAAGTAGCCCTTTATACACATTGAGAAAAATTTCTTTGCTCGCAGCCAAAGGGTGTCACCTCTAAAGAGATATGAAACCAAAACTGTAAATCAAATAACAATTAAAAATTAAACTGCTGTGTAGCATTCAAAAGTTACTAAGCACTTTCACTTATTTACCTCATTTAGTCTTATTTAATTCTGATCTTAATGTGTTTGGATTGGCCATTGTGTTACTGTGTAGTGTCTTTGAAATGAATGTTTAAAAATGCAAAATGCAAAAAACTTGCCCTATTACTTTCTGATATTGTCTTGAAAGTAAAAACTCCAATGAGCTTTCAGGAATTTGCACATCCAGCATGGCCATTTGAAAAGTTGCCTGTCCGAGGCACTGTGCTTTCCTGGTGCATTTCCCCAGAACACGTGATGCTTACCCGGGGCTATCTATCATTGCTGATGAAGACAGAAGGGTCCTGCCTCTAATGTAAAAGGCATCAGCATGACTCAGGACCTTCTGGCAGGCCACCAGGAGGCTCTCAGTTACTTGATCCCCTGCTAAGTGATGAGGGCTGAGGTCTCCTCTATGGACGCTAGTATAGGGAAATGGACCAGCAGAAGAAACTCTCACCATTATTTCTTCCAAATGAAAGTGGGAGAAACCGACTATCAGGCTGTGCAGTACTGACTCGATAAAGATGTTTGCTGTAAAGAAGTGTGGAAAAAAACAAACATAATTCTGTATTACACTCTTCTTAGATTTTGACTTTAAGATAACCCAAACTCATAATCATTTCTGCTCTGATGTTTTATCTCTAGTTTATTTTGCTTCTATAAGATATCTTTTTAAACTATGCCTTAAAAATGTTTTGGTGAAAACCGAAGATGTGTGTGTGTGTGTGTGTGTGTGTGTGTGTGTGTGTGTGTATTTCAAAATTGCTTTTATTCTGTATTAAATCTAAAATCTTTCACTCAAAAGGCAATGTTTTGTTATCCAAGTAAGTGATAACTCTGTGAAATTTTGTCTTAATTTCTGCATGATAAACCAAGGCCCTTAAGGGTAGAAAGTGGTCCATATCCAACACTCAGTATGGTAGTTCCACATATTGAGATATTCAAAAGTTGCTTGTTGAACAGCATATCATGTCACAATAATGACTGAGTGCTTTCAAAACAGTAGCTTAATTTTGAATTGCGCTTATAAAATCATTGAAGAGGAAGATTACTTTGAGGTATGGGAAACTTTTGAAACTGCTTTAGGTTATCTGAAAAACCTGGAGTTCTAAAGAGTAATGTTAGAATTTCGAATAAGTCTAAATTAAGAACCCATTTGACGGGTCTCAGGTTCATCTATCAAACAGAAAAAGGAGGACTCCAAGTCAGAGGCTGAGGTTGCAGGGAGCCGAGATGGTGCCACTGAACTCCAGCCTGGGCGATAGAGCAAGACTCTGTCTAAAATATATTTATACACAAATATATAGGTGTGTGTGTGTATATATATATA
The DNA here is from genome assembly GCF_001698545.2 of Rhinopithecus bieti. Taxonomy (NCBI): domain Eukaryota; kingdom Metazoa; phylum Chordata; class Mammalia; order Primates; family Cercopithecidae; genus Rhinopithecus; species Rhinopithecus bieti. Next base: position 493,073 of record NW_016825370.1, on the reverse strand, counting down.
TATACATGTATATACGTAAACATGTATATATACACACATATATGCACATATATACACATATATAGGTATATATACACACATAAATATATATATACACACACATATATATATACACACACACACATAAACTTTATATAAACTCAAAGCTGATCGGAAACCAAGCATTCAACTGAGTACATTTGGTTGTCAGTGTAGAAAGCTGCAAACCCAGCAGCTTTTACCCAAGAGGAGGAACCTAAGGCTCAGCAAAGTTAGACAATTGCCCAAGATGACAGAACTACTTGGGAGGAAGTTAGGGGGAAAAGGGGTCAATCATTCATATGTCCTAAGGGACCTTATCATAGGCTCTGGGACTGACCATTACTGCATTAGAAATCTGAACAATTCAATGTCCTCCTAAGCATCCTCTAGGTCATTAAGTTAATTGGAACTTTGATAGTATTTTCATATTTTCCAATAATCCTTTCCCCATAGCAATAGTTCTTCATAATGCAACATGTTGTCCACATTCTGGCTATTGATCTTACCCACGTTACTGAAGCTCTCTTCTCTTTAGCTCCAACATGTGTGAAACGAACAAAACAATCCCTCCTTTGCTACAACAGCCCCTTGGCACTCAGCAATGTTCCACTGGCCCATCTGGACACATGACAGGGTTGACTGTACTTCCCACTGCCCTGGAGTGAGGCAGTGACTGTGTTACTAATGGATGGATCCAACGTGAGCACACTGACACGTTTCACTTCAAGGCGGCAACGACTAAGAGTCCGCACAATTTGCTGATTCCCTGTCCACTGCCACAATGATGGGCAACGTTCCAGGTGAGGGACCCTCTGTCAGCTACATCCCTAGGAGGAAACGACATGGAGCAGCGCTGACTCGAATAGACATAGAGATGGGCAAAAAAAAAAAAACAAAAAAAAAAAAAAAAAACAGAGAAAAGCATCACTGCTATTTTAAGTCACGAAATACCGGAGGTTGATTTTTAATCACAGCATAACCTAGTCTGTCTGGACTGATGCACTTTTGGTATTCTGACTTTTAAAATAACGTGTGACAAAGAAAGGAACAACAGATGCTGGGGTCTCCCTGAGGGTTGAGGGTGAGAAGAGTGAAAGGAACAGAAAAGAATAACTATGGGCTATAGGCTTAGTACCTGGGTGATGGAATAGTCTGTATAACACACCCATGACATGAGTTTATCTGTGTAACAAACCTGCACATATGCCGCTCTAACTAAAATAGCCTCATTTTTAAAAAAATAAAAATAATGTGTGCAATGTGGCCTAGCGACCCCTTTGCCTCCAATAGGCTCTCAACCCAATAGTATCAACTAGTTTGATGGCCAGTGAAAACAACCTTTTATTTTTAAATAAGAAGTTATGAATTTTTTGAAACAAACAGGATGTTTAAAATTTGAAAAATGTGAAAACAAATGGAGACAACTCTCATGAGTAATATGCCTGGCTAAGCAGAATCCTGTGTCTTACATTCAAATTGCTCCTAGAAGGGACAAAACAGATTTTTTCATATCTGAATTGCATCAGATGTGGTGGGTGAGTTAAGTAACCACACTAAATAGTTCCTACAACAAGTAATAGCACTCACTGTTCATAGCTGAATTGTGCACAAGAAGGAAATGCAGTTTTTGGACCAATAGCACATCCTCCCCACTATACATATGCACATTCTACATAAATACTAAAATTTAAGAGTGTCTAGGTCTTTGTCCTGCCCAAGCATTTTAAACCTGTCATTTCACTTGGTCTAAAATAATAGTGAAGCATAAAATACTTTACTAAAATGCTTTTAACCTATTGTGGAGCAACTGTCCCACTTAAGAAGCTCTGAAAACTAGGGATCCCCTCTCCAAAAAATCACATATAAAAACCTCACAACTCACCATTTTTGTACATAAGTCGTGGCAACTTACTGATCACTGTTAGCCTTAATAGATCCTCAGTAAGTACTTATCGGCTTAAATTTATAGGCTCTTTTCATTTTCTAAGGGTCTAGAGCATGAGGAGATTTCCTAGCTACTGATCCATAATATTTTATTAAACATTCATTGACCAAAAGCGTTTAATTGGCAAAGAACTTTTCACGGAACTGTCAACACTATTCCTTCTTTATGTAATGCCGCTGTGTGGAGACAGCTCTGCCAATCTGCTCTTTTATCCAAGTCCTGAAGGAATGAGAATGGTTCTTTATTCCCCAGATCTGAAAGTTCTACAAACATACTTCAGATCGTCACAGGGCGAAAGGTAAATACATTAAAGGAAGAGGCTGAGCAAAAGTGTGCGAGTGGTGCTGAGGGGATATAGGTGGGGGCTCTTGATATGGTCGCGCTCATCCATAGATGCTGCATCTGTCAGCTGTGGTTATAGATTGGGTGAGCTCAGATCCTAGATATACTCAATTTTGCAGATGTTTTTTTCTTTTCTTGGCCTAGCACTTATAGGGTGAGGCTATAACGGCACGTGTGGCTAGGGCCTTGTGGAGGTCCAGGTGGAGTTTTGTGGAGGTACGAAAGCAATTGGAAGTTAAGCCGTCTATTATGGATCTAAACCAATACGACCCACAGATACTGCCTAATTGGTCTCGGGACTCCCAATATGCAGGGAGAAGAGAGAAAGAGAGATCTTTGTAAGTATTAGAAAGATGAATTGAGTCTTGGCGTTCTCGCTGTCGGCCCTACTGTGCGTAACTAGATATGTATAGGACGTAGATCCCATCTAGGATACGCACCGCCATACTCTCTCCTCTTATTGATTGTATAACCTGATTTCAGGAATCTGTATGGCTGATTCCTTCTCAACCAGAAACGACGCAGATTACTTTAAGACCCGGCTTTAAATTCCAAGTAAATAAGATACAGATTACTTTTTGTAGAAGTGCCAGGTATCTGTGTTGATTCTCAATGCTGTACATGAGCTGTGGCTTCTGAGTCGACGGGTTTACGTGGCTTCGGCTCCACAGTCCGTAACACATCAGAGATAAAGTTTCATTGATCTTTGCAGCACACAGTTTTGAAAGGCACTAAGAGTTTTGATGGATAGTAAAATCACATGGAAGAGCTTAGACCAAGACTCACATGTTTGTGATACTTTCAATGGAGAGACATTGTTCTTTCTTCTGTTTTCCATGTGACGTTGCTTATTATAGTCATTGCTTGTCAGTGTCTGTGTGTTTAGAGTATGTTATGTCATTTTCATATTCACACACGCACATGTACATATACACAAATGAGGCATCAGGATCCAAATCTTGATACATAAAAAAATTCTGTATATATCGTAAATACACTATATACTGTATTTTCCTACTTTTGAAATTTATAGTACATCTTGGAGAGCTTTCATAGCATATAGACTACAATGTCTTTTTAGACAAAAGATAGCAAACACTGGTGAGAATGTGAAGGAAAAAGAACTCTTATACACTGTTGGTGCGAATGCAAACTAGCACAGCCGCAGTGGAGAGCAGTGTGGAGGTGACTCAAAAATCTATACCTAGCACCACGGTATGATCCAACCATCCCACTGCTGGGCAATTATCCAAAAGAAATGAAATCAGCATATCAGAGGGATCTCTGCACCCCCATGAGTATTGCAGCTCTATTCACAATAGCCAACATGTGGAACCAACCTAGATGTCTAACAGCAGAGGAATGGATAAAGAAATGTGTGTGTGTACACAGTGGAATGCTCTTCACCCAGAAGAAAGAATGGAATCTTGTCTTTTGCGGCAACATGGATGGAACTGGAGGACACGAAGTTCAATAGGTGAGAAAGTTAAACACGGCATGTTCTCGCTCATCAGAGGAACCAAAGAAAGTTGATCTCACAGAAGTAAAAAGCAGAACAGAGGTTACTAGAGGCTGGGAAGGGTGGAGGAAAAGAGGGATAGAGAGAGATTTGTTAAAGGAGACAAAATTACAACTAGATAGGAGGAATAAGTGGAGTAACAAGTGCTAGTGTCACCTAGCACTGTAGGATGAAGTTAGTTAACGATAATATTTCGTTTCAAACAGCTAGCCAGTCTGGAGCTAGCTAGGACAATAGCTAATGTTCCCAACACAGAGAAACAATAAATATTTATGGTGCTGGGGATGCTAACTACCCTGATCTGATCACTATACGTTGTATGTATCAAAACATGACGAGGTACCTCATAAATGTGTACAATTACTGTATGCCAATTTAAGAAATAAAGTAAAAGTAAGAAAATAAGCTGTCTTAAAAATTTAAACATATAGGTCAAGCGCAGTGGCTCAGGCCTGTATTTCCAGCACTTTGAGAGACCAAGGCATGCGGATCACGAGATCAGGAGATCAAGATCATTCTGGCTAACATGATGAAACCCCGTCTCTACTAAAAATACACAAAAAATTAGCTGGACATGGTGGTGGGTGCCTGTAGTCCCAGCTACTCGGGAGGCTGAGGCATGAGAATCACTTGAACCCGGGAGGCGGAGCTTGCAGTGAACCAAGATCGCGCCATTGCACTCCAGCCTGGGTGACAGAGTGAGACTTGGTCTGAATAGACAATAAATAAATAAATAAATAACATATGCTCTAAGATTGATTATAAATGAGAAAATTTTTTCTAAATTCTAATTTATTAGAGAATACCTAGATTAAACTTCAGCAAATTTTTTTCAGTTTTGTGCTAAATGTTAAATTTTTAAAAACCTAAATGAAAAAAATGTTCATTACTTAAATCCACCTGATTCCCTCCCAAAAAACCACTCAACTATCTTTTCCCATAATGAGGGAAAATTTTGTGTAGAACAAGGCAGCATAACAGAAACAGGAGAATGCAGTAAGTGTTTCTAGTAGATCTTTACAATGACACTCTTTCGTGGACATGTATTTTCCAGGTAAACAGTTCTACATACCTCAGAAACCCCCTAAAGCACAACCACATTCAAATGCACAACTGGAGTTCCTACAGCTTCTAAGGCTTTTTAAAAAAATTAATTTTCAAAATTTAAATTTAATTTTAATTGGAGGTACAAGCGGGTTTTGGTAACATGGATGAATTGTATACTGGTGAAGTTTGAGATTTTAATGCACCCATCGCCTGAGTAGTGTACATTGTACCCAATACATAGTTTTAAGTCACGAAGTACTGGAGGTTGATTTTTAATCACAGCATAACCTAGTCTATCTGAAGCGATGCACTTTTGGTATTCTGACTTTTAAAATAACGTGTGCCAAAGAAAGGAACAACAGATGCTGAGGCCTCCCTGGGTTGAGGGTGGGAGGAGTGAAAGGAACAGAAAATAATAACCATACACGTAGTACCTGGGTGATGGAATAGTCTGTATAACACACCCATGACATGAGTTTATCTGTGTAACAAACCTGCACATATGCCGCTGTAACTAAAATAACCTCATTTTTTAAAAAATTAAAATAATGTGTGCAATGTGGCCTAGCCACCGCTTTATCTCCAATAGGCCCTCAACCCAATAGTATCAACTAGTTTGCTGGCCAGTGATAAAACTTTTATTTTAAATAAGAAGTTGTGAATTTTTTGAAACAAAGAGAATGTTTAAAATTTGAAAAATGTGAAAACAAATGGAGACAACTCTCATGAGTAATATGCCTGGCTAAGCAGAATCCTGTCTGTTACATTCAAATTGCTCCTAGAAGGGACAAAACAGATTTTTTCATATCTGAATTGCATCAGATGTGGTGGGTGAGTTAAGTAACCACACTAAATAGTTCCTACAACAAGTAATAGCACTCACTGTTCATAGCTGAATTGTGCACAAGAAGGAAATGCAGTTTTGGGACCAATAACACATCCTCCCCACTACACATACGCACATTCTACATAAATACTAAAATTTAAGAGTGTCTAGGTCTTTGTCCTGCCCAAGCATTTTAAACCTGTCATTTCACTTGGTCTAAAATAATAGTGAAGCATAAAATACTTTGGTAAAATGCTTTTAACCTATTGTGGAGCAAATGTCCCGCTTAAGAAGTTCCTGAAAACTAGGGATCCCCTCTCCAGAAAATCACTTAAAACCCCAAATACACATTTTGTACATAGTCGCTGGAAACTTACTGACTCACTGTAGCCCTTAATAGATCCTCAGTCAAGTATAGTGGCATTAACATTTTAGGATATTTTCACTTTTACTAAGGGTCTAGAGCATGACGGGAGATTTCATAGCTCACTGACCAATATTTATTAAACAATTCATTGACCCAAAGCGTTTAAATAGGCAAAGAACATTTTCACGGAACTGTCAAACACATATTCCTTCTTATGTAATGCGTGTGGGAGAAGCTCTGCCAATCCTGCTCTTTTATCCACAGCTCCTGAAAGGAATGAGAAGTTCTTTCCATTCCCCAGCATCTGAAAATTCCATACAAACAATAACTTCAGAATCATCACAGGCAGAAGACTCATAACAATTAAGGAAAGGAGGCTGAGATAAAAAGTAGTGCGAAGTGGTGCTGAGGGGAGTGGGTGTCTGAAATCGGAGTCTCCACAGAACTGCTGCATCATTCAGTGTCAGAAGATGCACAGAATTGTTGTCATATTTTCAGATGTTTTTTTCTTTTCTCGGCCTAAAACTAAGTATTAACTGGCTTTGAATGGGCACTGCAGGTACCGGTGCTTCAGTGATTAAGGACCAGAATGAATTACCCGTCTTTGATCTAAAACAACAGACCCCACAAAGATACTGCCTAATTGTCTGGGACCACCAATGGGGAGGGAAAGAGGATCTGCAAGTCCCTTCAGCAAGTGAGATTGTCTTCACTGTCCACTTGGTAAGTTTGTAGATGTAGATTACAGGAATGAAGATATCTTCCTCATTATTGAATTGTATAACCTGGATTTCGCAGGAATCTGTAAGGACCTGAATTCACTTCTCAAACCAGAAACAGACAGCAGAATTAACTTTAAGACAGAAGCTTAAATTTCCAGTAATACAGATAACAGACTTAACATTTTTGTAGAAAGTGCCCAAGGGTATCTGTGTATGATATCTCCATGCTGTAAATGAGCTGTGGCTCTGAGTCAGACTGGTTCTGCGTGCTATCGGCCTCCATGGTACACGTACAACACACCATCAGAAGATAAAGTTTCATTGATCTTTTGCAGCACACAAGTTTGAAGCCACTACAAGAGTTTTGATGAAGATAGTAAAAATCCACATGGAGAAGACTTAGCCCAAGACTCACATGTTTGTGATACTTTCAATGGAGAAGACATTGTTCTTTCTTCTGTTTACCCCTGTGACTTTGCTTATAGCCATTGCTTGTCAGTGTGTGCGTGTTTACAGTGTGTTACTCCATTTCACATTTACACACACACACGTACATGTATACAAATGAGGCATCAGGATCCAAATCTTGATAAATAAAAAAATTCTGTGTATATCTTAAACACATTTTACACTGTATTTTCTACTTTTAAAATTTATAGTACATCTTGGAGAGCTTTCATAACATGTAGACTACACTGTCGTTTTAGACAAAAGATAGCAAATGCTGGTGAGAATGTGAAGGAAAAAGAACTCTTATACGTTGTTGGTTGGAATGCAAACTAAGACAGCTGTCATGGAGAACAGTATGGAGGCATCTCAAAAAACTATACCTAGCACCACGGTATGATCCAGTCATCCCACTGCTGGGCAATTGCCCAAAAGAAATGAAATGAGCATATCAGAGAGATCTCTGCACCCCCATGTGTATTGTAGCACTATTCACAATAGCCAACATGTGGAACCAACCTAGATGTCTAACAGCAGAGGAATGGATAAAGAAATGTGTGTGTACACAGTGGAATGCTCTTCACCCAGAAGAAAGAATGGAATCTTGTCTTTTGCGGCAACATGGATGGAACTGGAGGACACGAAGTTCAATAGGTGAGAAAGTTAAACACGGCATGTTCTCGCTCATCAGAGGAACCAAAGAAAGTTGATCTCACAGAAGTAAACAGCAGAACCGAGGATACTAGAGGCTGGGAAGGGTAGAGGAAAAGAAGGATAGAGAGAGATTTGTTAAAGGAGACAAAATTACAGCTAGATAGGAGGAATAAGTGGAGTAACAAGTGCTAGTGTCACCTAGCACTGTGGGATGAATATAACTAACTATAATATCTAGTTTCAAACAGTTAGCTAGTCTGCAGCTAGCTAGGATGATAGCTAATGTTCCCAACACAGAGAAACAATAAATATTTATGGTGATGGGGATGCTAATTCCCCTGATCTGATCACTGTATGTTGTATGTATCAAAACATCACTAGGTACCTCATAAATCTGTACAATTATTGTATGTCAATTTAAGACATAAAGTAAAAAAGAAGAAAATGAGCTGTCTTTAAAAAATTAACCATATAAAGCCTTAGCATTGTAATTTTTTAATCAAACAGTATAAAAGGGAAAAAAATGAAAACCCTCTCCCTCTAATCTCAAATCTCTAGCCTCTCAGTCTCTTTTCCCAGAGGTAAACATTATTAACGTTGCTCAATAGAAAAAATAGAAAAAAATATAATGGAAGAAAAAGTGAAGAGAGAAGGTGGAAGATGACTGCAGATAATTTGCTAACCCTCCACGCGTAAGTGCAGTCTATTTCTTCATCTCTTGAATCCGGGCTGGCCCTGAAACTGCTTTAAACAACAGAATATGGCAGAAGCACAACAGTCCCTTTCTGGGCTGAGGCTTTCGGGTGGCAAGCTGCTTCCTTTTCTTGGAAATCAGATGCCATGTAAGACAGACTGGCGTGCTGTGGGAATAGTACCCACCATGCTACACACCACATACGTGTTTATGAATGGCTGGATTCTCTAGACCATTGTCAATAGAGTGTTCTATACACTCTAATTTGGTTTATATATTTTTAACTCTGACTAGCTTAAAAGGATCTTTTTGCTGCTTTGACAGTTTTGTATATGAGTGTGTGTGTTTTCTCTCTGACCGTAAACTTATTTTACCCTGCATATTGTTAATCTTTTTATTGAGTTATAATGCTTTTACACAATAAAAATTAATTTGTTTTTTTGCTATGAATATTTATATAATCAAACTTCTCTAATTTTCTGTTATGGTCATAATTAACATGACTTTTCCACTATAATATTAGCTCTTTTGTATATTTTGCTTTAGCTGTATTTTCATTTCTTGCATTCAGTATTTAAGAGAGCTCTATTTGTATTGCTGTCACAAATAATGTTGATATCTAGCTTTATTCTTTTTCAAGTTGCTATCTTCTCGTAATTATTTAAATGCAGATCTTATATGCTAACTTCTCATGTCTATTTGGAGTTTTTCTTCTTTTTTTATTCATGCACAAATTCTTGGCTGTTATTTATTTTCAATTTGTTAATTTTCATATATGAAATAACAAAGGTATTTAACACCTGGAGATGTCACCAATACATTTGAGTTTAAAATTTCACCAAAAAGGTTCTAGCAGGGTTCATACAAATTCCAAACGGACATTAAATCGTCATATTATAAAATTAGCTTCAAAAACTATAGAGAACTTTTTAAAAACAAGTCCACATTTCTGGAAGCACAAAAAAAAAGAAATGGCTATTACCACTTAATGCTTGTTAACACAGAAAGACAATGGTATATTTTGCAATTTTTTGTAGAAAATCATGTGAATTAGCAAAAATAATTGTAAATCCTCCATATATGAGTCAAGCAAAATGAAAGTTTAATTTCTTTGAATATGCATGGGTCAATTTGCTTTGGAAAGATAAAATTAGCCAGTGAAATAAAACATTCCTTAAAATCACTGGGAAAGCCCTAATCACAGTTCTGCTGCTTTGTATTACAGTTCCAGTTTCTTCTGCCTCCTATCATCATTCATTTTAAGATAGATGTTCCTCTTTTCTCCCATGAATCGTGACTTTAGTTAAGATAGGAAAGTAAATTATTTATCTTTGACTCTCCTGTGTGCCAATCACAGAACACTGAATATGATGTGTGTATTTCTATTTGTATGTGTGCTACAAAAATGCCACATCTATTATGTGAATGCATGAATTCAATATATATGTATGTGTGTGTGTGTGTGTATACATATATATATATATATATAATAGTATATGTACGGTGTGATATATATATATATATGGAGAGAGGGTCTCAATACTGAGACAGGGTCCCGTTCTGTTGTGCAGACTGGAGTTCAGTGGCACGATCTCGTCACACTGCAACCACTGCTGCCTGGGTTCAGGTATTCTCGTGCCTCAGCCTCTGAGTAACTGGGATTACAGGTGTGCACCACCACACCTGGCTAATTTTTGTATTTTTAGTAGAGATGGGGTTTCACCATGTTGTCCAGGCTGGTCTAAAACTCCTGATCTCAGGTGATCCGCCTGCCTCGGCCTCCCGAAGTATTGGGATTACAGGTGTGAGCCATTGCATGCCACCCAGTGCCATATATTTTTATGTGAAACTTCATTAAGCTTCAAAAGTCAAAGACAAAGGATGTTCTGAAAAAGTAAACTTTTAATATAAATGTTCCAAAATATTTTGATATGTAATAGTGATTTGGGAATTCATTAATCAGTCATGTAATGAATGTTTTAAACATGTCTTTGAATTAATCTGTTCATTAAAGATGTATTCATAAACTATTTATACCTATGCCCTCTGCTAGACTGTGGAAAACACAAGAGGTCAGTCACAGAGGCTGAAAGGGAAAACACTGAGTAAAGTCTTTACAGTAAAACACAAGCAGAGCCACAAGTACAGAGGGACAGAGGAAGGAGCAAGGGTACATACAAAGGATGCCCAACAGAGCTAATTCTTGAAATAAAGAAAGACGCATACTCCAGACAGAGGGAACCACGGCTAAATAGTAATGTCGATAAGCTAAACAAAACAAATAAAATTCATTGTTGGCTAGGGAATCTGTCTCCTGGATTTAGGATTAATAACTGTGTTTTTTATTTTCCACTGTGAAAGCTTGACATATGTACATATATATTTTTTTCTCCTTTTATTTTTGTCCTGGCAAAGACTAAGTTCAGAGACTTTTCCAGTTCAAGTTCAGTGCCACCCTGTGTACAAAAGAGAAGCTCTGCTCTGCTATTCAGTCGTGTGAGACATGAATTTCCTACTGAAAAGAGCAGGAAAAGACTTCTTTAAAAGGCAGTACCGCTTTATTTTACAAGGTAAAAAACAACCATGTAATAGCACTATGAACGCATGGCTGTTGACAATGTAAGTGCCATGTAACCATAGAGTAATTATCCAGTTCTCTCCTTCTTTAAAACAAAGACCAAGCTGAAAATCTAAGAGCTGCAAAGTGCATGATGATTATTCCGTTCATTACTTGGTAACTGGAAGTATAATTATCAAGTAATCTGCATGAACATAATTACGTATTTACATAGTCTTTGCCATGTAATTACAGAGGAGTTCAGTGATTATACAGTACACTCCTTGAAAAAGAAAGTGATACCAAAAAATAACACAAAAAAATCTGTGTGAAGTAGTCATCTCAAACAGAAAAAATTAAACATGAGGATGACTTATCTTAGAAAAGTCCTAAATCATAATGTTAAGTGCAAACAATAAAAATTAGATCAATTTCCAATCATGAAAGCCAATCACAGTCCTTTTTATTTTTTTTGAATTATGGAAGCCTGCTGGGACAGTGAAACCATTTCATTCTTTAAATGCTCAAGGAAAAAATGGAGAGTCGGCTTTCTCATTTCAAAATGAAGGGTTTTTAAAAATATATTTATTAGTCTAATCATCTCTGGCTCAGTCTTCTTTCACCCACGATTAAAATCACATGTCTCTTTTATATTCTAAGATGTTTAATTAGTAGGTAAAGAAAAATGAGAGGGAATAAAGAACAGTTATTGATCACTTGACAAAGTTCTGAGGCTTTCCTTCTGTATCAAAAGAATATTAAGTCCTTAATTTTTTTAATCTTTAATATGAATGGTTTATGAAATGATGTTCTGAAATGTTTAAGTATTTTTGTTAACTACATCCTTATCACTAACATCCTTCTATTGACTGATCATTGACCCTTGCTTCCTGTTTGCAATGATTTGGGTCACAATGATTGGGTGACATATTCTGCACAGTGGAGATTATTATTTTAGAAAGCCATTATCTAAAAATATTTGCATAAAACAACAATTCATACAGAAATGAATTAAAAGTGACTCTTGCATATATACCATAGATGGATAATAAACTGTAAACTGCAAAGTAGATACATAAAAGAAACAATTGAGAGGTGTTTATTTCACATTAGTCACTATCCTCTAAATAGAGATATTCTTCCAGTACGTGCTAACTCCTGTTAGTTGACTCTCAGTTCTCTAAATGCTATTTAACATGTTCACATAGTAATTTACTGCCATTTTTCATAGTTAAAGCAATATCTGAAGGTTGGTGACTAGCAATAAAAAAGTAATCAAATAAGAAATAATCAGAATGTAAGGCTTTTGAGAATCTTCATTGCAGATTAGCATATAAAACGTAACGGTAGCCATTCTTAATAAAGACATTACAAATTAGTTTTAGCATTTCTTGTGAAAAAATATCACAATGTCTTTAAAGAGTCCCTACTCCTAAATTTTAAAAAAGTAACAAATATTCCACATCTAATCCCCAACTTTCTTTAAAAAGTTTGGGCCAGGCATGGTGGCTCATGCCTGTAATCCCAGCACTTTGGGAGGCCTAGGTGGGCGGATTGCTTGAACCCAGGAGTTCAAGACCAGCCTGGGCAACATCACAAGACCTTGTCTCTACTAAAAATCCAAATAAGCAAATGAAATTTAAAAAATAAAATGTTTGATTCTTTTATGGGGATGTCATCATTTTCCTTCATCACAGGTCACAGTAAGAGTAACCATAGCAAAGAAAACCTCCAAAAAAGTAACAAGGTGCCCCCTGTTAAAGTGAACTAAATATGGCCTGAGAAACACTCCATACTTCTATATTTGAGTCCTCATGGAGGAGCAGTAACCTAGCTTAACAGGCAGACAAGATTGAAACCTAACTTAGTAGTATGCACCGGTAACAATAGCTGAGTGTTGGCCACTCCCAGCGGCCATACTTCAGCCACTCATAGACTGCTGAGTGTTCAAACTGTGTTCAAATAAGGCAAACGCTGAGCTATAATCAATCCCACTGTTTCTGTACCTCACTTCCAATTTCTGTATGTCACATCCCTTTTCGTGTCTATAAATTTGTTCTGACCACGAGGCACCTTGAGTTGCTCTGTATCTGCTGTGATCCTGGAGGCTGCCCTATTAGCGAATCATTTCTTTTCATTTCCTTTCTTCTTTTCTTAATTAAACTCCATTAAATTTAACTTGTCTGATGTTTTCTTTTACCACCCCTAACCCCTCTACTGTCTACTCCCTGATTCAGAGACCCAGCTATCCTACCAGCAAAGGAAAACGAGAACAGTGCCACCCTCAAACCCTGGCAAAAGTGGACTCCAGCCCTGGGCCTTGCATTTCACAAACACATACATCAAGATTACCTCTATAGGGACGCACGTGGGCTGCTCCTTACCAGAGATTCGCCCCATGAGTCGCACCATTCCAGCTCCCTGGAGACTCTTTTCCACACTTCTGGCCTGTGTTTTTGAAGCAGATGTGAATTTTGTTTGAATGTCATAGTGGCTTGTGGGTTATGCCTCTGCTCACATCCAAGAAGGACAAAGCTTGGAGATGCAGGGAGAAATGAGCCAGCAGAAGCACTCAGGAAAATGAAGAACAAATTAATAACACATGACTTTCTTCCGCTGCAATGGCATATGAATGCAATAGACAGCTGTCTATTGCACTGTATTGATGAAGTGCTGCGTTCTGATGGGGACAGTCATCTGTTTTCTTGTTCATCATTTATTTGATCCACCTGAACATGGTAGCTGAGGAATCTCTCGTTATGGAACAATTTAAGTTACACTTGAATATGTGTGTATTTTGGTGTAGATTTTTGAAAAAAAGCAAATGTAAGGTTTTCAAAAATCAAACTTTTAAAGTTCAGTTTTATCTAAATGTATTTTAAATGTTCATAATTATCACTTATAATTTATACTTCCTATTTAGTTTAATGGGCAATTCTGAATTTTTAGAAAAAACTTTAAAGATCAAAATAACTGAAACTTTCATGTTATAATACTTCATATTTCAAACAAAATCTGTTCAGATTTTGAACATTTTGAATACAGTCACTTTTTTATCCTTTAATCACTAATCTCAAAAGAACAAAAGCCTTGTGAAGATCTTTGTTATAAAAACAAAGTGATTTTGCTTACTTTAAGATGCACAAAAAATTATGGGTACATAACAAATGCATAAAGTGTGTGCGTGTCATCATTTTACACTCTTCAAACATCACTGGAATGATCATGGAGTTCAGTCACATTTTGCCAGCATTCAGTTGTCTAAAAACCACAACTTCGGACATATTTTTCAATTTTGACATTCTAAGGATATATTTGTCAAGAAAAGAGAATAAAACATCTTTTATTTAGCATGTTTTAAGTCTGCTTCCTAACTTTAAAAAATTGAAGCATATGGCATCCAGACTTATTTTTTTGTCTCTCTCTGAGACCCCAAATTATTCAGAGGCCTGCAGATCTCTTTCTCTGCAACACGGGATGTTTCTGACTCCAGTACTGCCCCCTCAATGCCGCCACCACCATGGTCGCTGCCTTCCTATCCCAACTCACCAGTGCTGCCCATGTTCTTTTTACATTCCTCCTCAACGTGTCTTGAAAATAATGTGCTCTCTGACACATTCTAAGTGAACATTTAAAATTATTTTTATTATAATTATAATTGTTACAAAGTATGATTGCTGGTGTATTGTATGGGTATATTAAACATATTTTCACTGAAAACATACAGCTTTGTATGTATATCATCCAGTTTCAAATAGTCACGGTAATTTTTAGTTGGAGAATCTAGTCTTTATAGTAACACCAATCACCTAAATTAGACGTACCTTCTGTCTAATGAAAATCTGATTTTGTGACTAGGCGCGGTGGCTCACACCTGTAATCCCAGCACTCTGGGAGGCCAAGGTGGGTGGTTTGCTTGAGCCCACGAGTTCAAGACCATCCTGGGAAAAGTGATGAAATCCTGTCTCTACAAAATGTTACAAAAAAAAAAAAATTAGCAGTGCATGGTGGTGCACACCTGTGGTCCTAGCTACTAAGGAAGCTGAGTGGGAGGATCGCTTAAGCCTGGGGAGGTTGAACTCCAGCAGCCTCATTTCAATTCCTGACATGTACAATAGCTGTGGCTTTTAACAACTACAAACCTAGTTTCCCATCTGTAAAATGAGAATAGTAGTCTCTACATCTAATTGCTGTAAAGCTCTAACGTATGGAAAACATTCACTGTAGAGCCTATTGTATAGGACATACTCAGTAAATGTTTAATGATAGTGTTACTGGGGCCACATATGTGTAATATTTAAGGCTAAAATGAAGTAGAATGCCTTTCAAAGGAGCTACTAAAATTGAAGCCAATCTCATCCACGGTCTATGTATTAGGTTGGTGCAAAAGTAATTATTTTAATGACAAAACCCGGAATTACTTTTGCACCAACCTAATATATATAGTCACCTTGAATAATACCTTTTTACTTCTGAAAAGAGCACTTGAATGGTCCTCTCTCACATGAATATTATGTGCATGTATTTGTATAACATTTATATTTTGTGACTTACATAAGTATAAGTATAGGGTAAGGAATAGGGTGTAACAGACCTCTTACTAGCTAATCAAGGTATACATCAATTGGTGGCAAAACTAACCACTGAGGAAAAGATGCATCCCACTGTGGAATGAACACAGGGCCAGCTCAACACTAGTCTGATAGGTGAAGTTTGCATGCGTTGTTTAGGTAGGTAACGGTGGCCCCGATCATGATTCATTTGCAGACAAAGGCAGTGCAAGTGCTGGAATACATTCCCCAGTTTATCGGCATTGGTGGCTCAAATTCCATAGAAGAGCTAAGTGGCGAGTGGTTATCTTTGGGGCCACCTTGAGAGGTAGCTCCTGGCCAGTGCCTGAACAAGCCATGACTTCCCTGCAGTAATAAACGGGAGTCCTTTGGGGATGGGCCAGTGCCCCCAAAGAACACTGCATAAGAGATAAGCCATCCCTCACATCTGGAGACAAGAGTCACTGGTTCCTTTGGAAACCTCAGCAGGCGAAAGACATTTGGAGCTCAAGAGAATAACCAGGAAAAAGAGCCATGCAATCACGTGTCCACAGTTGATGAATCAAGTCAGACCAGTTAAAAGTGTTTGCCAAATTAATAAATAAATGATCAATGTTAGGAGAGTTCATGTCTCCCCATCATCCCCAGTTTTCCCAGAGGAGGACCATGGCTGGTTTTCTTAATCTGATAAAATCATGCTTTAAAATGATGTCGTCCCCATAGTTTAATTAAACCTGACTTCTTGCCAAGACTTTCTTAACATTTTCCAGGATATCACTCCTTTCGGGCTTTAAAAAATGTTACGAGCATAACATTCATTTCAAAAACAGTAATAATGCACTTTTCTAACATATTAGGTTGGTGCAAATGTAATTGCAGTTTGTTCAATATATTCAAAACACAACATGTTAATATAGCAACACTACTAATTAATATACACGTTATTGACATTCAGAGTTCATGGGGAAAGTTATTCTTGCCTGCAAGGAATCGCCCATATATTGAGTCCTTTCTGATCTCCTATCACAGTTCAATTACACACATTCCCATCCTGGAAAACCTTACTCCAGGGTCTTCATAACCCATTAAACACCTAGTCAGATGAACTCCCAAATCCATTATGAATAACATTAGGTTTATAGAAATTTGAGAAGTATCTTTCTTCAGATTCAGCAAGCGCATTTCTGAGAAAATCAATGATAGGAATTCCTGTTTCTCTTTTGATGGAAAATGTAAATATGAGGTCAATCCTAAGTGAAATTGTTAAACAGGCAAAGTGTCTCCAAGATTGCTTTCTTTCCAGGCATTCAATGTTGTCACATTGTCAAGTCTTGCCCTGTCATAAACAGAAGGAGCTGAAAAACTTTATTCACAACCAAGCGGCTATGAATTGGCATTTATGTGATCTCAGACCTAAAATATGTACCCAAAATCATCCAGCCCAACCGTCTACTTAATTGGCAGCCTTCTCTTCACTACCTTGAGAAGCAATCATTTCTGTCACCCCCAGTCATCAACTTCCTCCTCATTCCATTGTTGGACAAGCTCCCTAGAAATCTTTGGCTCTTTGGAGGTCAAAGTTGCCTCCTTCAACTTTCACCTATGACCCTTTGGCTCCACAGACGTTGTCCATCCTTATGCATGAAAGCTCTCCAAGTAGTTCAAAAAAATGATTTCATTCTTCTTATGTGACTCTTTCACTGACTTAATTAACTTCTGCAATTTCAACTTTTCCTCTCATGTCATGGTTTTTAAATGGCCACCATCTTGTTCACTCATGTTTCTGTGCACTCCTATTTGTAAATGCCCTTCTCCAAGCATGTCGCCCAGAAAAAGCTTTATTCTGATAGCAGTTTTTGGGGGAGATGTCACAGTATTTTAGAAAGAGCACAGACTTTAAAACTATCTAGACTCCTGAGTCTGAATCCTAGCCCTTGAACTGCAAGCTACGTGACCTTGAGTGAGTTATATAACTTCCCTGTTTTCTCACCTTTAAAAATTGTATCACCTGATAAAATGATAGTGAAGACTAGAGAAAATCAATGTAGCAAAAAGCAAAGCATAGCCCTTAGCACAAAGTGGTAAACCCTCAATTAATGATATATGTCATTATTATATATCTCCATTGCAGGCTAGAAAACGATGATATCAAGAGATGACAAAGTTGCCTTGCATATCTAGGTGAGTGTGTGCTTATTCCAGGAGTAAGAAACCTAGGTTTGATAGTCCCCAAGAGTGACTTCTTCGTTTTCAGTATTCTTTCCCCAGGCTCTAATCCAGGGGTACAGATTAATCCATTGTTCCTTGGTGAAGTGACACTTTCTGTATTTCAAATATTTCAGCTTTGGGAATAGAGCAGCAAAGATTTTCAAAATCCCAAAGTAGTGCCTGGGTTTTCTAATTTTATTTGAAATAAATGGTCTCCTAAGTCATAAATTCTCCATATCATCAACTAGTTCTACTCGCAAGTGCTGTGGGAGAGATTTGTGTTATTGCTGACACTAAATCTACACCAAACACCTCTTACTCTTGCTATAGAAATTACCATGAATATGGCACAATTTAGAAGTTCTACTTCTAAGTGTTCCATGGCAGGGCTAATGTTCAGAGAATGAATGGTGAGGGAAACAATGGCTCAACCCCACTAGATCTGCTTACTGGAAACCGAGAGGACCCCAGGCTACCCTGCAGGTCTCTACAGGGGGTCTCTGGGAGAGTATGATCTAAAATGACATTAAAATTAAGGCAAATACTTTGGAACGCAGATGGAACTCATTTCAAATTTTGTGGGCAAAATTCTGACTCAAAGCTTTTCCTTATCTTGCATGATTTGACCCTCTTGAAATCTGCTGGTTTAGAGCTCAGAGAGAAGACAGAGGTAGAGGAGGAATCCTAAGATTGAAAAATTGAGAAAAATCGTCCCAGTAGCCAAAAGAGAGAATGGTGTGTTGGAAGGGGTTGAAGTAGCTGAGTTCATCGGTGAAGGCAAACAGAATCATCAGACCTGACTCCACTTCCGTTCCCGGAGAAGCCAGGGGGAACTCCCACCACCAGACTTCAAGGCTCCTTATGAGTTCCTAAGTGAGTGGTTCATATACATCATATTATCACCTCTCTTTCTGTGTTGTTACCAACTGTAAAAATATTTAGCAAACATTAAAATGCTTTGTGAACATACTTGGAAATATAAGTGACACCCAACGTTGCAGAATGCAGTGGATTTCAGAAAGGAACTTGTCAGAAGAGTGGCAGGTAACGCTATTGTGGCCAAGAAACCAGTTCCCAAGATGTGACACTAACTAATTCGCTGTTTATGTTTAGTTGGCCCATTTGTTTCAGAAGCTCTTTTACATCCCTTATTTCACTTCAGGCTCACAAAGTACAGTAGGGACACAGCCTATAAGGCACTATCATGAATGAAATAATGGACCTGTCACAGCCGGGCACAAAGCAGGCAGGGGTTCAAAATCTGGTAAACAGGATACCTGGGAAGAATTGCTCAAGGAAGCCAACCAGAAGCAGAGGTGAATGTTCCAAGAAGCCCTGGGTCGTGACCGAGAACATCATGGTTATGATCCAGGCCCCGGACCGGGACCGCTGCACTGAATGTTCAGACCCCCTCCTCCTACTGGCCATCCTGCCCCAAGACTTGTGCATACAATGAAAATCACAACAGAGTCTAACTCGTAGATTTGTGGGGAGGATTCAATGAATTAACATGTGTACATCTACTCTTCAATCCTCTTGTAAGTAATCACCTTTTGTGGCTATGTAAACTCTCTTTCTTGCTTCTAGATTATTCCCATCCCCTTCTGTGAGTGGCCAACTATTAGCATGTAATGCTCTACAAATGCCAGCAAAACCAGTTCATATTCTACCGGCCATTCCCCCAGTGCCCATGACTAAGGCCACTTGCCCCTCTGCCCTGCAAGATGTTCTCTGCCTCAGCTTTAGAACCAAGTCCCAAGAGCTTGTAAAGACCTGGGTTCAGGAGTCAGGTAGATCTGGCTTTGATTTTCAGATTCTCCTTTTAACTGGCTGTACAAACTTGAACAAGATACTGGTCCTCCATTTTCTTATCTGAAGTGTGGGGATAACAATGCTGGTGTTGCAGAAATTTTGTAAGTAACATCAGTAATATACAAGCATCTAACAAGATGCCTGACAAGCTAAAAATTGCTGCTATTATCATTGGTGTTGTTATTTTCCTTATGATTACTATGCCTAAGTCCACTTTCACTGCTGGTATTGCTTTAATCTTGCATCCATGTTCTAGTAACTGGGCTTCTCTGTGCCATACTTGTTGCCATTTTCTGCCTCTCCTCTTGCTTCTTCCAGAATGAGAGCACATATTTTGTGTAACATGTATCATGACTTAAGAGAAGAACAACTTGTTAAAATAGCATTTGATAAAGCGGGGATTTGGGCAGCGAGTTGCTAACTTGCTTTTGTACATGTTGGGCTCCAGAATTATAACTTTAAAAGTTAAGTAGGATACCCCTAGTTCAGGTACTAAATTTAACAATCGCAAAGGATGTTACACAAGCTTTAAAGAAGACAAAAAAAGTTATGATTAAAAATGGCTAAGTCTAAAACTCAGGGAGATATAGATACGAATATAGATATAGAGTTATTTCTTTTTGTGAATAATGATGCATAAAAGGCACTTATTGGATTTTCATGTCAGCGTTGGACTGCTCTTCTAAGCAGCTGGTGATAAACCTGAATTGTATGTAAGCGCTGAGTTTCTGCACGGTTCATTTTGGTGCTCCTTGAGTGACTCACACTGCCTTGGTCACTGCCATTTGCGCTGGTATGCATCTTCTTCCTTCAGGGTGGTGTCCTCAGCCATTGCTTGGGTACTTGCAGAAAATACAATATGTACGAACTGAGTCTTTGCATTTCATTTCTGTGGAAGTTTTTGCTCCCCTGAAATAAAATGTAACAGCTGCTGGCTGTGGCAACCCAACGCTACTGTTTGTATGAGCTTGGTTCTCTGCAAAATCTATGTCTAGTGATCAATAAGGTCTCCCCTGGCCCCACTTTTAGAGAAGCATGTTTGTTAGAACATGTCTCTCCATTACTGATGAGATGGGATTGTTCCCTTGACCTTGACCCCCTTCATGGGGCAGGAACTGGAGCGCCTCGTTTCCCTCAGCCGCCGCTGGCCACTCCTGGTGAGAGGAAGCATGCAAGCAAATGAGTGCGGCAACCAGAGGGAATGAATATTGGAACCAGCCCTGGCTCTTCTCTGCAGGAGCAGGCTCTGTGCAGGCCCCACAGCAGCGTCCAAGCCCCTGCTCTCTCCGCACCTGGGTTCTGTCCAGGGTCCAGGAAGAAGCAGGTCACTTGAAAGAATTAAAGATTAGTGTATGCAGAGGCTTTTATTGGGTGATAAAAGTGGCTCTCCGTGGGATGGGGAATTGGAAAGGGGATGGTTCGGGAAGAAGGTGTTCTTTCCCTGAAGCCTCACAGTCTGAAGTGAGCTGCATCTATCTGTAGTCTCCAGAGTTCAGTTGCTGCTTCTCTGCTCGCCACTCAGCCACTTGTATCCCCAACACTCAGCCATTTGTGCTGCTGTGCGAGCTGAAGTCTGTATGGGCACAGTATAGGGCCATGGCAGGCCAAAAAGGCAACATTTGGATGGAAAAACAGGGCCGACTGTTTTCACTTAGGGCTGCAGTTCCAGGCTTACGGGTGGGTTTAGCTCGGAGCCCAGCCTTTCTATACCATCATGACCACCCCCAAGCAGGCCAGCACCTAAGAGGCACTACTGATTTCATGCTTGGTGTGGCGGTGTGGGTTGAATTGTGGCCCCAAAAGATATGTAAAGTCCTGGCCTCCAGTACCTATCAATGTGACCTTATTCAGAAACAGGATCTTTGCAGATGTCATTAGAATATCAGCTAAGATAAGAAAATACTAGAGTAGAGAGGCTTTATTCCAGTGACTACAGTCGTCATCAGAAGATGCAGAAACCCTCAGAGAGCAGAACAGCCGCGAAGACACAGACGTGGGGAAGGTGCCCTGTCTTGGAGGCAGATTGCGGTGACGCAGTTGCAGGTCAGGAGCGCCAGTGTCCTCCACCGAAGCTCGGAGAGCGAGCACGGCCCGCCCCACTCAGACTTCTGGCCTCCAGAACTGAGACAGAATTGATTGTGTTGATTTAAGTCACCCATTTTGTGGCAGTTAGTTACAGCAAGCACAGGAAAATGATACAGCTGGGTGTGTTAAATTTGTTACGTCTAGTCCCCGTGACAAGCCAGTTTTCTGCTCTGAACTGGAGATTCAGAAGGACCTTCCAGGGAAGACCTCCCAACTCTGCCCGGAGAGCAGCACGCACGTTGCAGATGGCTCTGTCCAGAACACCTGCTCTGCGGCTCACTTTTCATGGCCCCACCTGAGGCCACGTCTGCCGAAACTGCCTCCGGTGTCACTCACCTGCCATCGGGAGAGTATGCAGCCTTCCTGCCTGTGTCTCCTTCATCCCCGCTGGCTGCTCGCAGCCCCCACGCACCGTCTCAACCGGGTGAGCACCTCCCCAAGTGAGAGGCCCTCCTAGCCGGCCTTTCGCTGAGCCCACAAAGCTCTGAGTGTCCCTCTGGCCTGCACAGCGCCACTTCTCCCTGACAGCCATGTCCTCAGGTATAATGAAAATTATAGACTTAGATTTACGAGTTAGATTACAAACAAATCCAGAGTCTGAGGTTGGGATGGAGAACCAGCTCTTTCTGCAGTCTGGTGATCCTGGCCCCTGCCCACCCCACCCCAGGCCTCATCTGCAGCACTTCCACAAGCTGCAGAGAAGGCTTCACAAGCCTCTTTACCTGAAGTAAGACTTAATTGGTTGGTTTAGAAGTAACGGATGCCTTTCATGCATGCATTTTGAACAGATTAGAAAACTCCAGTACATATCAATTTATTTTTTCCAAAAGGAGTTATTAAACACGATGTGGAAATGTCTGCAGAGTAGGATCAATATTGATATATCGAGACAATAGCTCTCTGTGTCTCTTCCCAGTTGCCCTAAGTTGCTACTGAAATTTGCTTTTCCTTTTATCAGTAAAAATAGTTGGGAACACATTCCCCATAGCACCCATTTCTTGAATGATTTTAGACATTCTGTGAAAATATCCCAGTTTAATTTCCAGGGGTAGGGTTGTTGAGTCAAAGGTTTATGCATGCTTAATTGCATTAAATACAGATGAATTGTTTCTCAAAAACTTAACTTACAATCCCACTGATAATGGTTGACAACGCCATTTCCCCCACACGTTTGCCACCACAGGGTATTACGAATATATTTCATCTCTGCCAATTGGTGAAACTGGTATTTGGGGAGTTTTGTTTCTTTTTTTTTTTTTCCCCCGTTTGGGTTTGTGTGTCTGCATTTCTCTGGCTACTGACATGAACATCTTCAGAAATGTATTCGTCATTTGCAATTTCTCTGCTGTAACTACCCCTATTAGTGACGTGAACATCTTCAGAAATGTATTCGTCATTTGCAATTTCTCTGCTATCACTACCCTTATCATGTCTTTTTGCCTATACATATATCGAATCACTTTTATTTTTCTTATTCGTTTGCTTATTTTATCCTTCAAAAATCAAAGTGCCATCTTGTGAATTACATGGATAAGTTTGCTCATGCCAGTCTTCTTGGTAATGACCCCAAACCAGAACCAACCTGAAGCTCAGCGGCAGGATTCAATTGTTCAAATTATGGTGCCTACTTCTGGAATAACGCTCTTCAGGCCTTCAGAGATTGAGGTAGATTTATCAATATTTGGAAGGAAATTCTTGATACATTTGTTCAGAAAAAAAAATAGTAAATTTTAGGATATGATATGCAGAATAATCCATTTTATAAAACAAACAAAAAACAAAAGCACAAATCTGGAGACTCTTGGCCCCTCCCTTGTTCTTGGTTGCCTCATCCCATCCATCACCAAGTCATGCCACTGCTCCCTCCTAAATTTCTCTATCCTATCCACCAGTGTCCCTTGCCTTTATCCCTCATGCAAGACTCTATCAGCTCTGCAGTGACTTGTTTCTCTGTCCAGACGTGCTGCTTCCTCTGTGCCAAGCAGGCAGCTCCTGTTCCTGGACCAAAGTCTGTTTCTTCTCAGGCATCACCTTAGCTGCGGCTTCCCTCCTGGATCCTCAAGCCTGGCCGTTTCTTCCCCAGGTACCCAGCAGTCTGGATACCATGGATTTCCCTCGTCTTCTCTGTACTTGAATTTGCCCTCTAAGCTGCTGTTTCCTCCACTAGAGTAAGGATGAGGAAAAACAGGGGCTGGGTTTCATTTACTATTGGATTCCCAGAGATAGCACTCTACCCAAGACATGGAGGGACTCCAGGAAAGTTTATCAAATTCCTTGTGTGTTGTTCTTTATACATGGAGATAATGCTTATGCCATATTCTTGACAAGACACATTCTTTGGAATGATGCATTGATGAGATTATTATTTTGTTCAAGTTTAAATTCTATAGCTGTGGAAGAGAAAAAATACATCCGTACCTTACAGTGACTGGGGCTAATATCTGGATCCTATTAACATGTGGAAAACAATAGTAGCATCTGATATTTGTATGCTGGTTTACAGTGTACATATTCACCAACCTAATTAATCTTATTAGTATCATGCTGCTCTAATAGTGTATTATTCTTCATTCCAGGCCAATGTTCTTTTTCTAAGAAGTCTTCTGTTCTCCTGTGAGAAACCTGATGAGTGACATGGCTAAGCCTGATAGGCCCATGCAAATGGTGTTAATAATTCAACACATATTTTTTCACTTTGTTTTGCTCAAAGATGTCAACTCCAGATAGGGGGAAGAGCTGCTTCTGTGTCTTCCAAGAGCCCTCGAATATTTCAGGCTCGCCACCTCCCATGAGCCATGGTTCCTTCCACCTTCCACCTTCCACCTCAAGAGTAAGTATTCTGTGCTGCCAGAGCACAAGTCATAAAGGTGACTGTGTTGTGTCCTCATCTTCCTCTTGGTTCCTTCCATTTTCCTCTCAATTCACCTCCCTGCCTCTGGCCTGAGCCCCTCTCATCCACTCTACTCTTCTGCCCCAGTGATATTTAAAAATGTAAGATTACTATATCACAATATGCTTTCATGGCCTGCAGAGGCTCTGAAACTTCCATCCATTTAACCCACTGTTCAGTGCTGTGACCACCCGGCCTCTCCTCTTCCTCTGGGTCCATCTCCCACTGTCCACATTGCATGGCCCCAACCCCTGCACTCCACACTTCAGCCACATCAAGCCCTTCATCGTGAGTGAGCACATCAGGCTGTTTTCTGCTTTTATGCATTTTCAAACACTTTTCTCTATTCGACATGTTCTTTCATGCTCAGTCAACATAGGAAATTCCTACTGAGGCTTCAAAAACTTCCCTCTCAGTGAAGTCATCTCTACTTTCCAAGAAAAACTGACCTTTTCCATTTGACTCTCCACCATGTTTTGTCTTCACTTGTACTGTGGTGTGGCCATGGGTCTACACACCTGTCACTCCTTGTAGCTATGAGATATCAGAGGACAATTATGGTTTTATGTTTCATTGCATCCTCTTGCCTGGTACATCATAGGTGTGTTTATTCAGTGGATGAATGAACAAGCTAATCGACTACAGAAAGAAGTAGATCCTCAAATCTGCATTAGAATTCTTTGACCACATGAAAAAAGGCACTCACAATGATTCTAGACTTTGTCTCAAAGTTTTCACTTGGTTTCCATTAAAGCCAGAGGCACCATCTGGGACAATCCAAGGAAAAAATGCAATGGTCATTAATCTCCCTGGGAAATTCTAACTTTTCCTGCCAAATGTTTTACTAAGTCTTATGACTATTCACAGTCTAGCCCATTAAAAATCATAAAGACTCTTAGAAACTGCTCCAACTTGTCCTAAAGCACTGAAGTTACCACCTGAGAGCTAGTCAAAAGTCTCCCATTAAACTAAAAGCAACACACGAATATAAGAAAAACTATAAAGTAAGGCCAAGAATTGATCTGAACAAAAATACATATTTGTCTCAGAACTCAAGGAGCTTCCTTAAGAAATACTACTCACAGGGTTCCATCAGCTCACTTTACTGATGCATTTGCTTTTGCCAGTGTTGGCATCATATGCAGTTAAAATGCATATCTAGGAATTAGCATGGCAGGGGGAGAGTGGGGAAAACATAAGTTCCTAGCTATATGCTTCAATTGATGCAGCCTTACAGAAATTACGTTTGATGGGAAGGAAAAGTATGTAATCATTCCCCCTATGACGGACAGTTCGTTGTTCCGACATGACACGTCCACAGGAAATAGAAAGGTACATGCCTTGAGACTCACTACCTGTCCACAATCTATGAGCCTAACATTCTATAGCAATTCATTTGGTTTAATAAACCACAGAAACGTATTCAAACTTCTAAGGAGGTGCCAAGGAAAATGAGATGATTTGACTGGAATAACACATTCTAACTGCACTGCAATATAGAGAGGTGTTATTCTACTTTCCATTGTGCACAATGCATTCCACAAAGTATGGTCCAGTTGTATTTAATGCTGTGGCCACAGTCTTTACAGAAGTTTTCTCTTTTAAGGTCCAGTCTTTTTCAAAGGGACAGTAAGCAGTCAAACCCTAGTTTTATCTGATTAGTTTCTTTGGGAAGACTACGGCTAGAATACCAATGTTTATCAAATATTTCTATACTTCAAAATAGGTTTTCATTCTAGTGGGAAACAATTCTATAAAACTGGATGTGTGCATTTCATTGTTCTTTTCTACTTTGTGTGTTGCTTTTCAGGATGCATTCTAAAAGATAGCATATTTAATTAAAATCTAGGAATGAAAACAATCGTAATTTTAAAAATTAATCCCTCAGCATGATCTAGAAGCATGTCAATACCTTGGCCATGGCAGTGACCCATCCAAGGTGCTCCATTCTGTGGCTTGAACTCTGCAGTAACCCTCAGTACGTGAAAAAGATGTTGTGGAAAAAAACGTCTTTTGTCTCAAGAGAAGTCATGAAATGTATTCACCAAGGGGGATAAAAGTATCCCCTTTCTTAATTTACTTTTGGGCAAGTAGACAAAATTCATGAGGATTATTTAATGGAAGATACCTACTGGTCTTTTTTAAACATATAAATTACATTATTAAAAGTGAAAAGTTGAAGTACTTCTCTTTTTGTCTTCATTATTCTAATGTGCATTTAATATAAAAAACAAGGTTTTTTTGAAATTATAATTAGCAATTAGCTGCTGACAAATCTAAATAAAACTTGCCAAAGTGAAGGATTTCAGAGTCACACAGATTTACAGTTAGAGCCTGTAATCCCAGCACTTGGAGGCTGAGGAGAGAGGATAGCTTGAGCCCAGGAGTTCAAGATGAGCCTGGGCAACATAAAGAAACCCAGTCTGTACAAAACATAGAAAAGTTAGTCAGGCATACTGGTGCCGGCTTGTAGTTGCAACTATTCCAGAGGCTGGAGTGGGAAGATCATTTGAGCCCAGGGAGGTCAAGGCTGCAGTGAGCCATGAACGCACCATTGCACTCCAGTCTGAGTGACAGAGCAAAACCCTGCCTCAAAATAATAATAATAATAATAATACTAATAATAATAATACAATACAATAAGTTTAAAAAGTATAATTCCTTTACTCACCAAGAATATATAAATAATCTAATAGCCTACAATACATTTCAGGGATGTTTACTCCTGGTTTGCCATGTGCTTTTCTATCAATAATATATGAGTCAAATCAATCTTTAATATTCAGAAGAGAATTATCTTTTATCTAAATGCTTGTCATAGAACTAAAATGTAAAATAAATGAATTCAAATCTGTTTATTTCCTGCTAGGAGATGTATAATATGAAAAGTAAGTAAGTTGCAAACTAAGATTTTATTATGCCCATTCAAAGCAAAGCCTGACACCAAATGAAGAAGGACTTTTAATCCAAAAGCCAAAAACTAGACAAACCTCAACATTTCCCATCCAGGCAACACTTAGCTTATAATGAGGGATTTTAAACCTGTTAAAAATGAATTTGTATTTGCCCTCGTTCCTTCATAAGAAACATACACCAAAGAAAAGCTCTATTGATTGGTGAGTTGCTGATGTTATTCCCTGGATCAGATAAGTTCATGTAGAAATAAAACAAAGGAACAAAATCGATATGTTATCATTGTGGAATTTTAGGTATGAGATAGTAACTGAAATTAGAATTCAATCAGGATCAGCTTTTCAAGGGAAATTTAGCACAAGATCTTTAAATGGCCCAAGTAATAAGACACTCAGTCAATTTGCTTTTCTTTGCTGCCTTTCTTTCTTTCAGTCTACTTATTTTTTAACTAAGATAAGGGAAAGAACAACAACTGCTCAAGAGTAAGAGAAGAGAAAGCTTTAACAGTACTGAGAAAGTGAAAAAAAAAATTGCAAGTTTTGGTAAGAATTGAGTTTAACACATAGATTTCTCACGACTATAACTTGTAAATCAAAATTTAATCCTTCAGCCAATATGAACATAAAACAAGAGATATACCTAAATGTAGGTGGCACATAAGAAGAGATTGGTTCTGGCCAAAGGGGAATTTGGCAACTTCTTTAAGCAGTAGGAATCTGAGACATACTACATGGGGGGTTGGGGGGGTGGGAAAGGAGATTGTTCTTGTCCAGTCAAAAATAGGAAGTGTACCTGGTTCTTAATATGTTGCCTATACCGTAAGGAAAGCTGCCTAAGGATGTGATAATAACTGAGAAAATGGACTACATCGTATTAATCAACCAATTAGCAAACAGAGCATGAAGTTCACTGATTTGTTCACATTGTGAAAAATGAACCCCAGAAGGAAGGATGGCCTTCCAATTGGCCAAAAGGCCTAGGGCCATAGGTGCACAAAGACATTAGCCATGGACCAGGTGGGACAATAGGATTAAATCCATCCCATAACTCTTTGTAAAGCAAAAACCCCAAACAATTTCTGCTGCAACCATACAGCAGAAATGCAATCCCCAGGTTTGCACCCTGAGTGTGCGGCTTCCATCTAGAGCCACAGGGGAGGGGTGAGGATAAAAAGGTGGCCTCACACATGAGCATGGGGCAGCTAGGAGAGATGTCCCCTTCATATGATTATATTTTCCTTCTGGAACTTGCTTGTTTCTTTCTGTGAACACACTGCAGGGTCCTTCACTCGAGACGGAAGCCTTTTCCAGGATTTCAAGACAGGGAGGCTCTGAATCTGCCATGATGTGTGTATCTAACCTCAGCCATGCATAAGAAATGGCAAAGCCAGAGCCTCTACATGAAATACTAAGTGTAAGAATTTAGTGGAATATTTAGTAGAACAACCAGGTAAGCAGATAAATACAACCTTTTAGAAAATTATGCACATATTCTTATCTTCTCTGATGAAACTACAAAATATACTAGAAAATAATCCTAGTCCCTGCTTCAGCATAAAGGTATAACGTATATATCATTTGGGCCCCTTTTTCCCCCACTTTTTTTTTTTGAGATGGAGTTTCTCTCTTGTCGCCCAGGCTGGAGTGCAGTGGTGTGATCTCGGCTCTCTGCAGCCACTGTCTCCCGGATTCAAGTGATTCTCCTGCCTTAGCCTCCCAAGTAGCTGGGCTTACAGGCATGTGCCACAGCATCCGGCTAATTTTTTTTGTATTTTTAGTAGAGATGGGGGTTTCACCATGTTGGTCAGGCTGGTCTTGAACTCCTGACCTCAGGTGATCTGCCCACCTCGGCCTCCCAATGTGCTGGGATTACAGGCATGAGCCACCGCACCTGGTCCCCCTCTTTTTTTTTTTTTTAATGTTTCTTTAGCATAAGATGGATCTATTATCAAATATAAAGAAAACTTGCTATTTCATTTACGGTGTATGCCAGTTACTCATATTAAACGTAAATCTCTTAGAATAGGAAATGTGCAGTCTGAATAGCATTCTTGTCACCTATGAATTAATTGCAAATTTAAAACTGTGTGCTATTGTGGTGTGACACAAGAAACTATTTAGTATGCTTCCCAAGTATTTTTTTGAGTCCTTAGAGTAAAAAATCATTTCACTTAGCACAAAAAATTTGCAGCGGAGACTACATAATCATAATTTTTCATGCAAAATACTTTAAACAGATTTTTACAAAAGTGATTAAAAGACTGCCATTGTGGTGAAAGAAGAAAAATATGTTATAAATTTAGGAGTTTAGTTAAGATCATAATATATGTAAATCCAAGACCTCAAAATGAAAATAGAGCTGTGATTTAGTGAAGCCAAGGCTTTGAATTGTGTCAAATTGATGCTCCTGAAAATGCAAACTCATTTTTCCCACAGAGCAATCTGAGAGGAATTATGACCATCACCATCTCCCACCAGTACCTACTCACTAAAGACACTGGAGCTTTTGCGCATGCCTCATAATTCACTTTCTCCTCAAGCTGCTCTTGAATGTAACATTGGCTGGCTTTCCTAAATCTATCAGGAATTGACTTTAGAATAGTTTAGTTACTAGCAAGTCCTACATCAGTAGGCATTCTTCCATCCAGACCAGACCCCAGGCGATGCTGACATGAGCCCTAGCAAGCCTTCTCTACGTCAGTGTTCTCAAAGTGTGGCCAAGCCAGCAGCCACAGCCCAGGAACTTGATAGAGATGCAAATTCTCAGCTCCAAATCTACTGGGTAAAAATTTCTTGAGATGGGACCTCGCAGTCTGTGTTCTAACATGCCCTCCATAAGATTTTGATGTGATAGATCTGAGAGTCACCTCTCTACCTCATGGAACAACCTCCAAAAGTACCAACGACGAAGGCAGGGTAAAGAAGATTAGGCTAGAGAGGGAACCTTAAGTTCAGTTAAAAAATGTAACAGCCATGGTATAAAACTGTATGGAGTATTTTTCTACAATAAAACTAAAAATAGAATCCCGACATGGTCTAGCAATCTCACTTCTGGGTGTATATCCAAAGGATTTGAAATCAGCATATTGAAGAGGTATTTGCACTCTCATGTTCATTGCAGCACTGTTCACAATAGCCAAGTTAGAGAGTCAACGTAAGTGTTCATCAATGGATAAATGGTTAAAGAAAATGTGGAATATCAACACAATGGAATACAATCCAGCCTTTAAAGAGAAGGAAATTCTGTCATTGGTGACAAAATGCGTGAACCTGGAGGACAGTATGCTATGTGAAACAAGCCAGGCACAGAAAGAGAAATCCCACATGTTCTCACTTCCTTGTGGAATCTAAAACAATCAAGCTCATAGAAGCAGAGAGGAGACTCGTTGTTATCCATCGTGAGGAGGAATGAGATGTTGGACAAAGGGTATATACATAATTTCAGTTACACTTGAGAATAAGTTTTTTGAGATCGTTTGCACAGCCTGGGGATGACAGTTAATAGTATCATACTGTATATTTCAAAATCGCCGAGAGAATAAATTTCAAATGTTCTCACCCTAAAAAAAATGATAAACATTTGAGGTGATGAGTATGTTAATTAGCTTGATTTAATCACTCCACTTTGTATACACATATCATAACATCTCTTCATACCCCATAAATACATACCATTATAACTTGTCAATTTACAATCAAATGTTTAAAACATAACATGGTTTCAAGGTGGTGGCAGCTCTTTCGAGCCTAATTCTCTCGTTATAGAAAAGAACTAGCATAATGTCCTGTCCTAGTTGACCCGAAGCACACCCCAGCTGCTATGATCACAGCCCACGTAGCTCTACTGCCCTTCATTTTTGTTTCTCATTCAGAAAAAAAATAGTCTTTTGGGGGTCATGTACTACTTATCTTTTTCTATTCCTTCTCCAATCACATGAGCTGAGAAAGCTTCCAATTTTTTTCTTTCTTTACTTGTTTTGTTTTCTTTTATTTAGCCTATCTTTCTCTCTGGGCAAAATCTGGTTTTCTCAGCTTCTCTTCCTTTACTGACATCAGTCAATCTCTGCAACTCTTTATCCAATTTCCACTTTGACTATGGCAAACAAATTCCCCTCAGATCCTTTGCCCTCAATGTTTTTTTTTTTTTTTTTTAACGTGGAACATTCCAGAAGCCAGAACTTGTGAGGCCACTCCCTTCTGGTCATGCAAACTTCAACTTCAATATCCCCTCCTCTACAAAACCACCCCAAGACCACACAGCAAACCTTAGCCTTATCCATTCATGCTTCAGCATTTCACTCTGTTAATTTATTATCTCTCTGAAACATTCTCCTTTTACTTACTTCTTTCTTTCTTTGGGCTCTCTGGGTACAGATGTGAACTTCATCAGACCAAGGACCTTGTCAGTCTTGTTCCCATGGTATACTCAACACCAATGCCTGCACCAAAGGGTAGACACTCTTCAAATGTGTGTTCAATAAATGAATGAATACAGTGCCATTATTTCATGTGTTTCTATTAACTAGAGTTATTTTAATTGAAAGTAACAAATTATTTCAACCTAGGTTAGTCAAACAGAATATAACCTACCTCACTTCCCCGGTCCACATGGCAGCAGACATGGTGCTGATACTGTTGAAGTTGTGCTGGTTCCCACTTGAGCCTGGCGGAGAAAGAATGGATTCTCATTCTCACTCCCTGCTCCACAATTTCCAGGGAAGCATTCCATTTGATCCAACTATGTCCGGTTCCCAATCATAGTGGAAGGGTGCAAGTGAGGGCAGAGGCTTTACTGTTGTACTATCATGAAAGCTTATTAGCACCCATTCAGATTTCATAGGATAAAAAGGACAGTTCTTCAAAAAAAAAAGGAAGACAATTTTCAAGAAAAGAAAGGTGCTGAGTAGACTAAACATTGGTTCTCACTCCAGTTGAGTAGTATTAATTATGGCTGACCGTTGGGATCTCCAGTTGAGTAGTATTAATTATGGCTGACCGTTGGGATACCCATTGACAAACTAAAGCGCAACATAGTATTTGGTAAGTGCTGTCAACTTTACAGCCAATCTTCTGGGGTGCAAATCCCAACCCTGCCACCTAACAGCTGTGTGGCCTGAATCAAGAATCATTTCCTAGCTGTGCCTCAGTTGGTCCTCTGTGAAATGGGGACAAGACAAGTCCACTATGATGATTCATGCATGAAGAGAAGTTGCAACGGTGCCTGATATACAGTGAGTGTTCAACTTGTGTCAATTGTATTATTTTTACAGACTCTGCGTTCGAATGAGTTAATGTAGCGTTCAAAAGAGCCTAAGAAAGGAAGTTTTGACATTACAGAGTGCGACGAAACAGTGGTTACAGGCACAAACTAACAAACCATCTGCAAATGTATACTGTCAAAAGAAATGTTAGGCACACTTCAGTTTTTTCAGAAACATTTCCACACATTACTAGAAATACTGTCATCTTGATATAAAAATGGCAGTCATTTGAATATGTGAGTGTGGGTTTGTAACACGAGGAAGAAAAATAATAATTTTTTTCTATAAATGGACATGTGATGGGATCAGCTGTCACCAACTTCACTGCTCATTCTCCCCTCCTTACCCCACAGACAATGCTCTAGGTGTATCTCTTCCTCACATCACCAGTTCTCATCGACAGGCTTGGTCATCCTCTGCGGAAACACTGAATCTGTGAGAACTGCTCCAGGCAGAAGGATTCAGAGATGTATTTCAAGAGTCAGGCTGTGCACAGGGGCTCAGACCTGTAATCCCAGCACTTTGGGAGGCTGAGGCTGGCAGATCACTTCAGGTCAGGAGTTCAAGACCAGCATGGTCACCATGGCTAAAACCCATCTCTACTAAAAGTACAAAAATTAGTTGGGTGTGGTGATGCACACCTGTAATCCCAGCTACTCGGGAGGCTGAGGCACAAATTCACTTGAGGCCGAGAGGCAGAGGTTGCGGTGAGCCGAGATGGCACCACTGCACTCCAGCCTGAGCAACAGAGACTCTGTCTCAAAAAAACCACAACGTTTTTTTTTAAAGCCTGTTTCTCCATGGCTAGGTCTAAATGACAGTGGCCTGGGGAAACAGGAAAAAAAAAAAGAACAATCATGTGGTCAGAGATGAGGCAGCAGGGTCACCTGGAAGCTGAGCTGAAGCAGTTCCTCCAGAAGGTCCAGTGGAAACATGGAGCTACAGGGTCGGCTGTCCTCCTGTTTCCCTCCGGGGGCCCAACAGCCCCAGAGACACAGGGGCAGCGCCGCTTGTAGTAGCATAGTCAGCCTATGGGAACTCCACCCGCAACTCCTCTGTCCACACGCACTTCCTGGCTGAGTACTTGGGTTCACCATCTGTCCACTGGACACTTGCGTGCCTGAGAGCTTTGGCACCTCAGAGAGCAAGGACAGCTTTTCCCCTGAACAAAGTGTCCTTACTAAAGCAATTCATAGGCCAGGCATGGTGGCTCACGCCTGTAATCCCAGCACTTTGGGAGGCTGAAGCAGGTGGATTAACTGAGGTCAGGAGTTTGAGACCAGCCTGGCCAACATGATGAAACCCCATCTCTATTAAAAGTATAAAAATTAGCCAGGCATGGTGGCATGTGCCTATAATCCCAATTGCTCTGGAGGCTGAGGCAGAAGAATCGCTTGAACCCGGGAGGCAGAAGTTGCAGTGAGCAGAGATTGTACCACTGCACTCCAGCCTGGGGGACAGAGGGAGACTCCGTCTCAAAAAAAAAAAGCAATTCATGAGTCTCAAGTGTGCACTAGCTATAGATGAAAGGACATCTACCGTAACCACATTAGCTTGCATTTTCAGAGACAAAGATTTCATGGAGATCACAGTCTGTGAATGAGGGCATGGCTGGAAAGACTGTCTAATGCTCAGTGATTGACAAACACTATCAAGTAATTTGTAGCCACACCAGTTATCTGTGCGATTGAGTGCTATTGCAGCTTTACTATCACAAGGAGAAAATTATCCAAAGGTAGCTAACCAGAAATAACAAAACACTGCTAGTTTTCAGTCGTCATTTCCCCCCTTCCATTCCCTAATTCATCAGTCTTTACATTCCTTGTAACTTTCTATTAATGTTTCTTGACTGATTTTCTACTGGCAAATCTTTCACCTGTTTCTTACAATCAAAACACAGTGGCAGTCCAACACATGTTGAATGGTTAAACACCACAATCTTCTCCACATTCACACGAAGTTTCTCTTTAAAATGTTAGTTTGAGGCCGGGCGCGGTGGCTCAAGCCTGTAATCCCAGCACTCTGGGAGGCCGAGACGGGTGGATCACGAGGTCAGGAGATCGAGACCATCCTGGCTAACACGGTGAGACCCCGTCTCTACTAAAAAATACAAAAAACTAGCCGGGCGAGGTGGCGGGCGCCTATAGTACCAGCTACTCGGGAGGCTGAGGCAGGAGAATGGTATAAACCCAGGAGGCAGAGCTTGCAGTGAGCTGAGATCCGGCCACTGCACTCCAGCCTGGGCGATAGAGCGAGATTCCGTCTCAAAAAAATAAAATAAAATAAAATAAAATAAAATGTTAGTTTGAATTCCTTTATTCTCAGTTACTTGGACTGCCCTTTTTTCTTCTAGATCTCAAAATCTCTCAGAACAATTTCTGATAGCAAATATTTTCTGGCCAAAGAGAAAAACACATAATTTTGTTAAACTTTAATCCATCTTAATTGTTATTGTAAATGTGAAAACATGCCGCACAATATAATAAACCACACGTTATGTTGGAATGTAACATTAGTTGGTAATTGCTACTTTCTGAAGGAAAAGGTCTTTCTCATTCAATCTGTCCACCCCTCCATTTAACAAAATAATGTTGTGAAACAGAATGAATACCATTACGAGATTTATTGTCATTTATTATTTTTAATATATTTAAGATATATTATATTAAGATGTATTATAGATATAACATATATATTATTTTTAAATTATATTATATTAATATATTTGAGAGTCCTATAATTATTTGTCCTATAGCTGTATAAAGTTATATTAAATATATTTTGAAGATAAGATATATTGTCATTTTATTATTTTAATAATTATTTTTAATTGAAAGTAAGTTCTAGCATTTTACATCAGTTACAAGGCACTACTTTTTTAGTAGTCCAATTTGTGACCAGGAGGACATTCATCTCACTCTTTCAAAGCCATCCAAGACCAAAGATGCTGGAGTTAAGGCAAATCAATCCTATTCCATCTTCTGGTCCCTCCTCCTGAAATCGAGGCTGCTGCTGTTGGCTCTTAACTTGAGTTCCCATTTGCCATCTCTGTTATTGGGTTGCTCAGTGCTCAACAACTTGTATTTTGATACATTTTACTTAATCTTGGTATTTTGCTAATAGTCACCCACTGCTTCTCTGAAGCATGCGGCTCCCTTCAGCCCTGCTATGCTTCAACCTTGCTACACTTCAACCTCAGCCGATGCAAAATATTTATTAGAAATGTGCAAAGAACTGCTAAGGAGGGGATTGATCTAAAATTACCTTCAAAGACCCTTTGAAAGCTAAGATTTTTATGACCCTATGACTATACAAGTAGTCAAGATTAAACCCATCCAGTGGTAGGCAACAAGAATTAGACTGTGCTTAGTTCCCACTCCCTGTGAAGTTGCAGGCACCCAACAGGAATGCACCCTGAAAAGCATGGTCGAAGTCATTCACCAAAGTACCAGTGGCATTAACCCATAGGGAAAATCCAGGCATCAAAGTCACATTTGTGGTGACTCTAGAGATTAACTCTGTCATCATTTCTTGTTCAAATATAAATAAAAATAGGAAACATGGTCAATATTTGATCATCGTCAAATTTGCATTGGAGAGTCCTAGGGAAGACAACGTTTATTTTATGTCTTATTCCAAGTCAGTGTTTCCACATGGTTAGAGATACAGGATTACCTCAGTCTTGAAAACATACAACTGACCAGGAATGACTAAAACGTTTTCCAGTTTAAATGTTGAACAAACATGTATGAATAACCTCAAAAATAATACTTTAAAAATTGAGGGTGCCTGCTGGTTGGACACATGGAAAAAAATGTTGACATTAACAACATAGCCAAGGACCTGCTACCCAATAGAAAATTTGAATTCACAATAGCAATGCAGTTAAGGGAGATGGAGCTGTGCCATTAAAGATACTTTTTTCCATGTAGTTGTATTTTAAGATTCTCCAGAGTGCTTGTGCCCACAACTCATGTTTTAAAACATAGCAAGGTTGTCATGCTACATACCAAAATAGTGAGGCATCTTCCACCCAGGGCCTTGGGATAGGTTTTTACTGCATGGTACCATATCTCTTCAATGAACAGAAATTCATTTAATTTTCTCATCAAATTCCTGAATGTCTACAAAAGCCAGGGTAAGGAGGAGCCTTTATGTTTTCCTATCCTAGGGATGGAAACAGATATTTCATGCAAATGGAAACCCCAAAAGCAAGCAGGAGTAGTTATTCTTCTATCAGATAAAACAGACTTTAAAGCAACAATGGTTAAAAAAGACAAAGAGGAACATTATATAACGATGAAAGGATTAGTCCAACAGGAAAATATCACAATCCTAAATATATACGCGCCTAACACTGGAGCTCCCAAATTTATAAAATGTTTTCCTATCCTACAAACCTAAGCATAAATTTTATCTAGAGCAAAATTCCACTCTCCTTCACCCCAAAGGTTTAAACAAATATGTGAGGTTTATTCACGAATCTCCAACTGAAAACATAAGGCATAATAACCATTTCTAGGCAGCCAATGGATGAAACTAGCCTATAGTTTATTTGGATTGCTCTTATCCCGCTTAAATAGGATTCAGGATGTCAGCCCCTTCTTGCCTCCTAACCCAGAATGCTGAAGAGCAGTTTCAGCCACAGTCACATCAGTTTAGTGTAAAACAACCCAGAGTCTAAGAATTGTACACAATCCAACTACCTCAGCCGTTAACTAAAATTGTCTCTCAGATATGCAGAACCATTGACCAAGATAACATATTTTACTGTTTACCAGAGTAACAGCTGCCATAATGAAGACACAGGCTAGTTTGTGACACATGCTTTCAGTAAGGACACAACCTCAGTCAGGGTGGAGCAGAGCTGGGTGGGTGCAATTACCCCACCCACGTAGCCCCGGCTTCCTTACCAAATCACACATGGTGGTTAAAGTGCAGATTCTACTTGTGAAACTAAATATATTTCACATTTGCTGTGATTAGCCAGCGTATCACATTATTTCAAGTGATTACAGCTATTGGCAAGCAAAGGATTTTATTTTTTGAACATTTTCATCCATTTTTAGGCCACAGAAACAGAATTTTCTAGAAATTCTTGTCTTAGAATATAGTCTTAAGAATATATTCTCAAAGAAGCACCTATCTGAAGGAGCCATTTCTACCCAACCGATTTGATTACTGGATTAACTTTTTTACATGTAACAACATTAAAACAATGTTCATCATGCCTTGAAAATCTAGTAAAAGTAATAAATTCAAAACATAGAAATATTTTCTAATATCCTTTTTTAATTTAGCAGCCACTCTTGTGTTTTCTCCAAACCAACTTTGCTTCAGATATTTCAAACAAAAATAAAATGCCTTCAAATCTTCAGAAAATAACTCAGATGCTTTTATTTAAAATGAGCTTTGCCATCAGGGAACTGTTAGTCTATAGGAAGCTGTCGTCACATAGAAACTCTAATCACCTTGCTACCCACTTCACATGAGTTCATAATAGTCAGATACTTGTGACCTTCCAAAATTAGTTTATTTGGGATTACAGCTTGATTCCCCAAAGATGTGGATATTTATCGAGGAATTACTACTGACTTAAATAAGTTCACAGCAGATACTGAGAGTACTGTGTCTGCTATGCACACCAATACAAAAAAGCCAACATCCCTATAAATGTGTGATTCATTTTAACCTGATTAGCAACGGTTTTCAAAATGGCTCCATTAATCCTCACACAACCACCCCCCACCTCAACCCAGAATCAACAAAATCTTCAGCTTATTTAAGCTTGAAACTTGAGAAAATAATCTTACACTTTATTGGAACCCCAAATGCAGCTGTAGGTATCCCTCTGAGACCTTCACAGTTAGTAGACACCTCAGTAAAAGAGTTTTATTAGCATTTAATTTATTTAATTTTGAAGGGATTAAATGAAATGTTAGCATAACTGACTACAATCCACATTCCACAATCAACAACCCAATACCATTACTTCTTCCAAGAAAATGACCGTGTATTTTGAGAATGGCTTTATATAATCAGCATGTTTTACAGGTTTCTCTGGAAAGGGAAAAAAAAGATGATGAATAATACGAGGTTTTTCAGCTGACTACTTAAGAAGGAAGCAGTCACATGCCAAACCCCAGTGAGTCATGTCAACCTGTTTGAAGACAAATCTAAGCCTTCAATTCTCACTCCTATCTGAAAAATAAATTACTATTCTCTATTTATTACACACACTTCTGTTCATTGATGGACATGATGGGGGCTACATTGGAATGCATTGTAGAAAAACTTTCAGATCATAACTAAATATTTAAATAGCTTTTCCTATTTCACTGACACAGTAAGAAAAGCACTCACCTTTGCCGTTATGCCCTTTAGGCTCAATTTTTACCTGAACAAAATCACCCAAACCTACATAGATGGAATCTCACACTCACACAAATAATGTCACTGAAATGCATTTTTCCCCGATTTTCTCCTTCTGTGCCTATTTTATGTACCGATGTATAATGGACACAGTATTTCCAGAGATTATTTTCCAGCCAGAAAATTAATTGTGAATCATAAAAGGGCAAAAAAAAAAAAAAAAAAACACTGCTCCAAACAAAGAAAATTACCTGCTGGTTTCATACAAATCAGGGCTGGCACTGGAAGCACAGGATGCTGGCTTTTCTGTGCAGCATCCATTTAAGCTGGCATCTGATGACAGTGAGCACGC
Source organism: Rhinopithecus bieti (assembly GCF_001698545.2). Lineage (NCBI taxonomy): Eukaryota > Metazoa > Chordata > Mammalia > Primates > Cercopithecidae > Rhinopithecus > Rhinopithecus bieti. The sequence goes on along the minus strand of NW_016825370.1, from coordinate 453,490 downwards.
TGCCAATATCAGCTGCATGCCAACCCTATCACTAGTCGGACTGGCAGCACTGAAATAAAACAAAGACTAGATTACCGGCCTTGAAAATATCAAGAGGGAGGAACTGCTGCTTAAGAGGTATTTAAATAATCTTCCTACGTTTCTTAACAAGATTACCCCTAAAAGCCCCCTGGGAAACCAACTCCTTCCTCCCTGCTGTTTTGTACCCCCTGGTTAGAAGGCTTTGCATGGAACTCTTCTTAGCGTACCTCTCCACCAAGTATGGAAGTTAAGCTGCACCCGAGTGGCTTGCCACTGTGAATGAGGTGGTTGTCAGCCGAAACCCACACTGAGAGATTACAGTTCAGTACTCCTCCCTCCAGGCCCAACAGGAGAAACTGAGCTGTCTCTACACACTCAGGGCTGAGTTTGTGTCCTTTTTGTTGACCTAACATTTTACTTTCATGAGTATGTACATCTACCCAGCAAACCTAGGAAGCAAGCTGAGGACTCTTTTTCCCACTCATCTATAGGAAAAAATGGGGTGGGGACTGCAAGGAGCCAGGTTTTCTGGTGAGTTCTCTTCCCACGTAGCACCCATCACCACCTCCAAAGCTCACATTGGGCACTTTCGAAGGCTTCTTTCCTTAAAGCTGTGAATGTGATCAATTTATACAATGTCTCAATGGCTAGCATGTGAGATACTCATACATTCAAGTCCCATTCACCACTGGGATGGATGGCACTTACTACTTCAAGTTGCAGATATCAACTAGATGAGCTGTTGCTGGATCCCCCTCCAGGCTGGCGGAGAACTCTTCCCCCTTCACCACCTTCCTCTGACGAGCAGCAGCGTGAAGGCTAGACCACCTCTCCACATCCTGCTAACTCAATTCAGCAGTTTTCGGCCCGTAATACATACACTTTTCAATGCCTACCATTATTCTCAATGACTTCCCAGAAAGAATTTTAGACAACAGAGAATCTAGTCCATTATGGGAATAGCTGTATTACCTAAAAGTTTCCTCTCCTAAAGAATAACTTAAGTTTCTCCACATGTTCTACAGAACACTGTAAAGGATTACTTTTAGGATGACAATGCCTAGCTATAAAGAGCTAGTATGGAGAAGTTCAGGTCATTTTCTACATATGTAGCCTATAAAATTTAATTTATTAGATTGAAAACCTCCCTAAAAACAAAGGACATAGATTTTTTAAGTGCAGAAATAAAGATCAATTCTACTGTAGATTCTACTGTAGAATATTCAATTTCTAAGTTTAATGTTAATCCTAAATAGCTTAGAAACATTGTTTGTCTTCAATTATTGTAATATTCTCATTCAATTAAAAAAATTAGGTGCTGTAATTCAGACTTTTAATTAAGTGAATTAGCTTTTGACATTTTCTTGGAAAAAAAGATGTTCCCTATGTGCCTTTTCCCCTTTATTCGCAGTTAAACATTCCTTAGCACTTTTAAAATACTTTGGTAAGAAATACGCAGATTTTAGCAAGGTGCCAGCTTTGTTCAGACTCCGGGGGAGAGTGGCCGCTAACCTCAGGCTTTGCAGCAAGAGGTGGAAACTTGCACTGAATCTGAATGACTTTCTTATTGAAAGATGCAAATACTACAAAATACCTGTGGTGATTCTTGAGACAAACTCTACCGATATTCCTATACCTCTACTGTTTTGTTTACTGAGGCAGCACAGACCCTGGCCACATCTAAGTATGTCTTGACTCTGCTTTCGTGCCTCACCTGTAGATGTTCTGTTGCCACATTCCTGTTGCTCCAAGTTGTCAGAGGAAAGGTTAACTGTGCCGCGGAACAAAGAACTCTTTACATTTGTCTCAAGTTAGATGAAGAAGCCCTGTGAACTGAGGATTAACTACAGGAGAAGCACCATCCTTGCCGCGTGTGTTATATGTCTCATATCACACTATTTCTAATAATTGTTAGAGAACAATCAGCTGCCATCAGTGGTGCAGAGATCATTGACAATCTCTTCCCACTGCCTCTGTTATTCAAGAGTTTGTTTTCATGGTGGAGATAATGAGTCTCATCCTTGCAGCTAATCAAATGTAAGTCTTTATATTTTAGCAAAAAAAAAAAAAAATCATAATGTAGTTTTTTTGCTTTTGTAATAAGTATCTAGTCTGCTATTCCTCTAATTAAGAAGTCAGACTTTTAAAATGTTCTCTATTTGTTGCCTAGGTCAAAAGCATCAGCAGAATTAAGATGGTGAGCGAGGTGAGGCCTTGAAATCAACATCTCCACCTCCTTGCATAAACCCTTCAGTGAGACTCCCCTTCCACTTGGGCAACTTGATGTGGTTCAAGAGCACAGAGAATTGATCTTTTAAGACTCATAAAATATTTGCTTCTTCAAAAAGAATAAAGGAACTAAAACAAGTGATTGTGGTATATGTGTGTTTGTGCCTATTTGAAATCAAGTTCTTTGATATGCAATACTGATCCTATCATCAGGGAAAAGAAAAAAAAAAAACATTTTAAAGAACTCTTTAAAAAAAGGTTCCACTTCATTTCATAAAACCTGAAAACTGTAGACATATATCTAGGTATTCATCTTTGAAGTCACCTGCTCCGTCAAACATTCTTAGCTGTATATCTGGGGTTTCAAATGTTTGCTTTTGTAATAAAACAATTCTAACCTTATGAGACTGTCAACTCTACAGAATAAGATCAGCTAACTAAAAGCTTTTGCTTTGGTTTTTCAACAAAGCAATAGAAAAAAAATGAAAAGGAAGATGAGGACAAGAATAACATGGTATTCAAACAACTTGAATGAATATGGGAAAAGAAAATTGCACCACTGAATCCACTGAATAATGGTCTGTGATCTTATCAATTTTCATAAATTAAGCAGGTTGAAACTGGCCAGTGTTTAGCTAGCAAATTTTAGTCACTAAAAAGAGACTGATGAAAAGCAAATACAGTCAATTTGATTTTATCTGTGGGCAGATTTACCGACTTGTGGGTTAGCAGTGCCATCTGATCTTTTACCCACCGTCAGCTTTTGTGTGGTTCTGAAATCCCAGGCCACCTGGGTCTACTAGAAAACCCTACCTCTGTCCCCACACTGGGCAACACTGGCTGTTCATACCAACTGAAAACCACAGGACCAGTCACCACAGTGAAAACAATGGAGTCATTTTCCCCAATTCATCGTCAAGGACATGATTCCCTGCGTCTTAACGGATGACGCTCCTCTTTTTAAAAATGCCATCGCTCGCACACTTAGTGTCAGGCGCTTTGCCAAGGACATAGGCATGCGGGGACCTTGTTCTACTGACCTTCACTTTATCACACTTCACAGACACTGCATTTTCACAAAGAGAAAGTTTGTGGCAGTCCTGCGTCCATCATGTCTATTGGTGCCATTTTTCCAAAGGCATGTGCTCACTTTGTTCTTCTGGGTCACATTTTGGTAATTCTTACAATACTTTGGACTTTTTCGTTATTTTTGATATCTGGCAGAGTGATCCGTGATCAGTGTTCTTGGATGTTCCTATTGTAATCATTTTGGAGTACCACGAACCACACCCATATAAGACAGTAAATTTCATTAATAAATGTGTGTGTTGTGACTGCTCCAACAACCGGCTATTCCTGTCTCCTCCTCCCATCTCCTCAGGTCTCCCTGTTCCCTGAGACAAAATAATATTGAAACTAGGAGAATTAATAGCCCTACAATGACCTCTAAGTGTTCAGGTGGAAGAAAGGGTTGTACATCTCTCACTTTAAATCGAAAGCTAGATATAGTTAAGCTTAGTGAAGAAAATATATTGAAAGCCAGGTGGAATGAAAGCCGGCCCTCTTGTGCCAAACAGTTAGCTAGGTTGCGAATGCAAAGAAAAAGTTCTTGAAGGAAATTAAAAGTGTCATGCCAGGGAGCACATGAATGATAAGAAAGTGAAAAAGCATGATTGCTGATATGGAGAAAGTTTGAGTGATCTAGATAAAAGATCATATCAGCCAACATTCTTTTAAGTCAAAGCCCAGTCCAGAGCAAGGCTCTAACTTTCTTCAATTCTAAGCAGGCTTAGAGAGAAGAAGCAGCTGTAAGAAAAAAGTTTGAAGCTGGCAGAGGTAGGTTAATAGGCTTTAAGAAAAGAAGCCAGCCGGGCATGGTGGCTCACATCTATAATCCCAGTGCTTTGGGAGGCCAAGGTGAGTGGCTCACCTGAGGTCAGGAGTTCAAGACCAGCCTGGTCAACACAGTAATACCCCATCTCTACTAAAAATATCAAAAAAAAAAAAAAAAAAATTAGCTAGTTATGGTGGCAGACGCCTGTAATCCCAGCTACTTGGGAGTCTGAGGCAGGAGAATCACTTGAACCTAGGAGGCAGAGGTTGCAGTGAGCCGAGACGGAGCCCCTGCACTCCGGCCTGGGCAACAGGAGTGCAACTCCATCTCAAAAAAGAAAAGAAGCCATCTCCACAACATATAACTGCAAGGTAAAGCAGCCAAATGCTGATATAGAAGCTACAGCAAGTTATCCAAATCCAGCTAAGATCACTGATGAAGGTGGCCACCCTAAACAACAGATTTTCAATGTAGATGAAATAGCCTAATATTGGAAGAAAATGCCATCTAGCACTGTCATAGCTGGAGAGCAGAAATCAGTGCCTGGCTTCAAAGTTTCAAAGGACAGGCTGACCCTCTTGTTGGGAGCTAACAGAGTGGGTGACTTTAAGTTAAAGCCAACACTCACTGAACATTTCAAAAATCTTAGGACCCTTTAGAATTATGCTAAATCTACTCCCCCTGTGCTCTAGAAGTGAAACAACAAAGCCTGGATGACAGCATATCTGTTTACAGCATGTTTTACTGAATATTTTAAGCCTACTGTTGAGACATACTGCTAAGGAACAGATTTCTTTTAAAATATCACTGCTCATTGAGAATGCACCTAGTCACCCAAGAGCTCTGATGGAGATTAATGTTGTTTTCATACCTGCTAAGAAAACATCCTTTCTGCAGCCCATAGATCAAGGAATAATTTCACCTTCCAAGTCTTCCTATTTAAGAAACATATTTCATAAGACGTTAGCTGCCATAGATAGTGATTCCTCTGATGGAGCTGGGCAAAGTACATTGAAAGCCTTCTGGAAAGGACTCACCTTTCTAGATGTTCTTAAGAATATTCATGATTTATGGGAGAAGGTAAAAATATCAATATTAACAGGATTTTGAGAGTTTATTCCAACTCATAGATGCCTTTGAGGAGTTCAAGACTGCAGTGGAGGAAGTCACTGCCGATGTGGTACAAATAGCAAGAAAACTAGAATCGGAAGTGAAGCCTGAAGATGCAATTAAACTGCTGTAATCTCATGATCATATAGAAATGAATGAGATGTTGCTCCTTATGGATGTGCAAAGAAAGGGGTTTCTTGAGATAGAATCTACTCCTGGTCAAAATGCTGTAGACATTGTTGAAATGACAACCAAGAATTTCTATTACACAAGTGTATAATAGTTGGATAAAGCAACAGCAGGATTTGAGAGGACTGACTCCAATTTCGAAAGAAGTTCTATGTGACTAAAATGCTATCAACACTAGAGATAAATTTTTTGTGAAAGGAAGAGTCAATGTATGCAGCAAACTTTATTATTTTCTTACTTTAAGAAACTGCCACAGCCACCCCAACCTTCAGCACACACCACATTAATCAGTCAGCAGTCATCACATTGAAGCAACACCCTCCACCAGCCAAAAGATTATGACTTGTTGAAGACTTAGATGATTATTAGCATTGTTTAGCAATATTGTTTAGTTAAGGTATGTACATTGGGTTTTTTAGACATAATGCTATTGCACACTTAATGGACTCCTGTATAGTATAAACAAACTTTTCCACACACTAGGAAATCAAAAAAAGTTTTGTGACTCATTTTATTGCAATATTTCCTTTATTGCAGTGGTCTTGAACTGAACCCACAGTACCTCCAAGATTTGCCTCTATTATCTCATTTAATTCTCACAACACCACCATAAGGAAGAAACTAATATAATTTTCATTTTAGAGTGGGAGAAAGTAATCTCAAATAAATTAAAGTTACACAAATAATGGATAGAAAAGCTACAGTTTGAATCTGTATTTCCCATACTCCAATAAACACTTGTAATTTTGGTCTATCCAGGACTTATTTGCCTTTTCTTCTGGTATCCCCACTTTCTGTGGAAAATTATGTCTTCTGCCTCCCACATGATAGAGCCAATGGTCCCAGAGGTGTCTTGTAACCCAAGCTGCATGAGCCGTGTTCTCCTGGGAATTTGAATGCTGAGCAAAGACCATGGGGTAAGGAAGAAGCTGGGGCTTCGTCATCTGGTGGTAGCATCAACAGAGCCAAAGAGCCCCTGTGACGAGATTTCCAAGCTGCTCTGGCTGGCTTTCCATGGCCTGGTTGGTCAGTCCTTCCTTTGACTCCAAGAGTCACATAACATCTTTCCACTAGATGCTCTTTCTGGTGTTATTCAGAGCAAAGGATACCTCCTGAAGGCTTTGCTATAATGCTGCCTCATATTATGCATATGAGGTACTTGGTACCCAGCAATAAGGAAGAAGTGGTCCAGTTCCTCAGGGAATTCAAAATCTAGGAGAGGCACACATATATGTGTTTAGCCAAAGCTCCCTCAGAAGCATTAAAATATAGTATCATAATATACATAAGTGAACAACTCAGGAAATTTCAGAAATATCGTAACATGCATGAGTGAACAACACAAGAAATTTCAGAAATAACTCAGCAAATTTCAGAACTATCATAACATACGTGAGTGAACAACTCAGGAAATTTCAGAACGTTGGTGACTCATAGATCCAATCATTTTGTTCTCTGTGATTCCTGAGAATCACAGAGATTCTGGCTATAAGACCTTATCTCTTTGGAGAAGCAACCGAATGTCCTCACTGACTTATTTATATTTTCATTCTTCCGATAGTCATGTATTGAGCAACTATTGTATTTAGGTACCCTATGAACTGGCATTGAAAAATAATAAAGAAACAACTCAACAAACCTGTTAACTGGTGTCAAAGAAAGGCATGTGTGTATCAAATACTTCCAATGGTGTCTTCCATGTCTGGCTTCCTCATCTAAGAAAGCGTGCCCTACAGAGGAAAGAAGGCAGATTCCACAAGCCAGGCGCACCTGAGTTTAAGTGCGGCACTGACATCAGCTCTGAGTATTTGGACAAGCAACTTAGAATCTCTGTCTCAGGCTCCACGTTTGTAAAGTGGACATCATAATTCTTGCCTCATGGACTTGCGGGAAGAATCACTGAGAAAACCATGCAGGTTAGCACAGCTGTCGCTGAGCTGGAAGCCAGGAGTTGGCAGGGCTGCTTTCCTTTCTGGAGGGCCTGGGGAAGAATTTGTTTTCCCACCTGTTCTGTTTGTGGATACTTGCTTCAAGGCCCCTTCCATCCTTAGGGCAGCATGGCCAGTCGCATCTTCCCATCTCCTTATTGTGATTCTTGGCTCCATTGGTGCTACCACCAGATGACTAAGCTCCAGCCTCCTTCTGCTTCTTTCTTCCTACTCCCTGTTTCACTGATAAGGACCTTGCAGTTACACTGGGCCCACTTGAATAATCTAAGATATGCTAGGATAAGATTATCCTCCTGATCAGCCCATTAACATGCTTAATTTCATCTACAGTCTACACGTCCCCTGGCCTTGTAACCTGACATATTTACACATTCCAGGAAGCACAGCCTGAGCATCTTTGGGGAGTATTCTACCTACCCCAGTTACAAAAAGTAGAAGCTATCAGTAAGCCAGAGCATACTGCAAGAACGATATTCCCCACCGCAAGATCACCTGTTTATGAGTTATTGATACCTGAGAAGTCTTCTGAGGCATTTGATTGTACACAGTCCTGTGTACACACACACACACACACACACACACACGTGTGGACATTGCACTCTAAGTAAATTATAGACTCCAAAAAGCTACTAGAACCTATTTTCTATGACATTACTTAATTTGCATTTACATTTCCATTTTGAAAGCCTATTCTTTCTCTGTGCACATATGAAATTAGAATCATACAACTTGTCTTCTCTTTTTGTATTCATCACTTTTGCCTAATCCACTTTCTTGCCTCTTAGATATCTACCAGAACTAGAGTTATCATACTCCACCATTCCCTAAGATTACACTTGGAAATCAATGAAGTGACTAATAGCTGAAACAAAAATATTTCTTTAAAATGAGCTTGACAGTTTGCCTGTGTACTGATAAGAGGTGCTTAGGAAATTAATTAACAGGACATTTTCTTAACTCTCAAATTGCAGGTTGCAATAGAAAACAGTGAGTGATCTTCAGAATACTGTGCTTAACAGGAATGTGGTGCATGAGAGAGATACATAAGGGAAAGAGAAGCCACCAGAACACCCCTCTTTCATCCTTTTAAGTTACACTTTAAAATCATGATATTGCTAGGTATAATTCATGCCAGAGCTTTACAAGAAAAATAAAGCTCCTCCTTGAAAATTATAGCACATCTATAATTAATTTGTCCTTGAAATGAAAATTACTTCTCCACATTTAAAGAAAATATAAAGTTCCAAACTTTTTGGTTAAAAATTGCAATCAAGTTCTTACTTCCACAATAAGACTGTATATGGTATGAATGCATCTGCAGGTTAACAAGAAAAGAAAGCCATTAGAATACATTCATCTCAATTTCTATTTCAATGTTTTCTCAACCGTTTTATTTTGCCACTCACCCCTCCCCAAGGAGCCATTTCAGATATTCTTTCCTAATCATTTTCCACCATGAAATGTTAATGCCACAGATATGCTGTGTATTTATTTACTGTATGTATATCTGTACTTTCTACATCAACAGACGATTTTCCCCTCCCAAGAACTGATGCTATCTCATTGAGAATGTGCACTGATTTGATGCCTATCTATACTCATTAGCTAATTCCCCCCAACACACACACACGTGTGTTTATTGAGCCCTTACTATGTGCCAGGCACACAATAGTGAACAAAGACCTCATTCTCATTTTAGTAACACACATGCAGAGCAAGCAAACCAATAAATACATCACACATCCCAGTATTGATTTTAAGAAAAAAAATTATAAAGTGCATGAAAATGTTTCTGTGGACAGACTCTTTTATATTTTAAAAAAACCACAGGATGTTGCCTGCAGCACTCTTTTGCTATAAAGCCTAAAGAAACTGTGGATTCTTGAAAGCGGCAGGAGAAACTGAAACGAACAGTGGAGTTCTTCAGAGCCGCCTCATTTCACCACAGCGCTGTGTTTGCAATGTTGCGATCTGCACAGTGCACTGCTGCGATGGATTTTGTCTCAGGGTCAGAGAGTCCCTCCACCAGGCTCTCTCAAGGGAAGCCTAGAAACCTGGAGGAAAGATAGTTAACGCTCAGGACAGGGGAGATAAACAAGGTTCAATCTGGTGAAACTGGTCAGATTCCACTTCTTTCAGTTCCAAGTATTAGCCATGAAATCTATAATCTAGAATTCCTTCTGAAAATATTTGGGAATGGTCACATACACGGCCTGATGCAAAGAATCAGCCGACTTATTGAACCGCCCCTGCCGTGTTCCAGTGGTTCTGTAATTATAAAATAGAATGTATGTTCCCCGAATAAAGTGCAGAATGTTGAGAAAAGTAGAAAAAATGAGTGGCCCAGAGTCTCATTCCCTAACAGAAGCCAATTTAACATTTCATTTGAAGCCTGGGAGAGAGGAAGACATCAGGAAACAGAAAGCAGGAGGTAGGGAGGGTGGGGAGGATCCAGGAGTCATGGAGGCCGAGCAGCCACAGATTTGCTGGCAGCGCCGGGGGGAAAGGAAGGCGGTCAGGGTCCCTTAGTGGGTCTGAGTCATGAGCCTGTCAGGACACTGATGGTCACTGGATCCCTACATCAGCTGAGATTTTTTTCTGTCTTTGTGACATTAAACACCCATTAACAGAGATATTCTGGCTCTCTCTTTCTTAGACGTGAAAATGATTGTTCAGCCTGATTTGTCAAATACTTCAACTTCCAAATGAACCCCATTTCATTCAGTGATTTGACTCAAGATATTCAACGTAAGTTCTGGTGATTTTCCTTCATCACATGTCCCTCTGTCTTTCTTGCGAATAACTTACTTTCCTTGACATGGCCAAGTACTACCCGCAGGACCATTCTCCCTATCTTGCAGTGTGGCCAGCTGGTTGGGCTGACCAGTGAGCCAAGTAGGAGAGCCAGGACTAGGTCTAAATGGAAAGGCCTAGAAATGAGATGACTTGGCCTAAGGCTACTGGGCATGCCACAAAGGTCCATAGAGTCCAGTCCAGACAAAGCTAGAAGGGTGATCTGCTGCAATTTAGCTGGAAGGAGGCACAGAGCTGAAGCCAAATGACAAAGAAGCAGCCTAGGGGGCTTCCTTAGAGCCTGGACTCTGGTTCCCAGCCACGGTTTGAATGCAGCTTCTCCCGCTTACTGGCTGCAGGAATCTGGACCACTTACCTGACTTTTATGTGCCTCACTTTTCTCGTTTATATGTGAATAATCATGGTGTTTATCTAGTGGTGTTGCTAAGTAATAAATAATATTGATTAATCTTTAGTAAAATACTTGGAACGATGCCCGGTACATAATTAATACCATGCAGACGTGTGTATTAAATGAAGTAAGTGATGAAATCAGATGAGCAAAAGTCTGAAAGAACGATCTCTAGAGCAATGGAGCCCCAGAGAATGCGCCTCTTACGGCAAATCCCCTGGTTAAATTCTTGGGGGGAAAATAGCTCTTAAGAGGACCTGGGCAGGTCAGATTTGAGCAGATATGGAAAACCAAATAAACAGAAAAGCGTATATCAATTGGGAGCTTATTTTACAGACCACATGCTCATTGTAATTTCCATCATGGAGTGGGAGGCACACTATGTTAACAGGGACACTGTGCATATGTTATGTTCCATATAGTGTCCCTATTAACGTATGTCCCTTGCACCCCATGATGGAAATTACAATTACGATGGCACCATGTGAATTTAACATCGTGTCAGTGTATTCAATCTAGTTTGCCAGGTGATCAGCTTCTTGGCATACAGCCATTGTCAGTGGAGCCCCTCACTAACGCTTCTGAGAGTAGTTGACCCGCCAACGAATGTTCCTACCGTGGTGTTACAGCAATCATTTTTACTAATAACAATAACTGCAACAATAAAACACTCCATCACATCCAGGCTTAGTGGCTCGGGCCAGTAATCCCAGTACTTTGGAAGGCTGAGACAGGAGGATTGCTTGAGGCCAGGAGTTTATGATCGATTGAGGCCTGGGCAACATAGAAAGACCCCATTTTTTTTTTTTTTTAAACCTCCACCTCACTGTGCACATTAGTGCACGCAGTGAGCAAAACCCACATCTTATAGGTCTGTTTCTCTCATCCGTGATATTGTGAGAGATAGAAAGATTTTCATTCATGGTTCCTCACTGTCATGGGCCCAACGCTCAGGCTGTGTCCTGAGAAATCGTGTTGGTGGAGCACCTCTCTCACCAGGGATCTGCAGTCTATTCAGGGACCCCAGTTTGCCTCCACAGAGACCTGTCTTTAGTGGCTCTGAGATTACATATAAATCCATTTTTTTCTCATTTTATCCATTTTTCTTCTCTACCATATGTTTTCTGTTACTATGTCCCCATAGAAAATGGATTTACTGTATTCTAGGCACCATGGTAGCTTTGCATGCATTAGTAATGTGCAAGACAGACATGCCCCTGCCTGCATGAAATATATACTCTACATGCTTAGAAGTGCACTAGTGAAGGTTTTCCAGAGAATCGGAAGCAATAGGTTGGAGAGAGTGAGTGAGAGAAATAGATATTAAGAAATTGACTTATACGATTCTGGAGACTGGTAAGTCTACAATCTGCAGGGTAAGCTGGCAGGCTGAAGACGCAGGAAGAGTTGATGTTGTTGATGTTGCCGTTGGAGTTTCAAAACAATCTGGAGATGGAATTCCCTCTTCCTCAGGGGAGGCCAGCTTAATTTCTCTGAAGACATTCAGCAGATTGGATGAGGCACACACACATACACACTGGGGAGGGTAAGCTGCTTTACTCAAAGTTTACTGATTTCAGTGTAAATCTCATCTGAAAAATACCTTCACAGCAACATCTAGACTGGTGTTTAACCAAGTGTTTGTGTTTAACCAAGTGCTTTTAACCAAGTTGACACATTAAATAAACCATCACAAGTGGCAAGCAGGCATTTTCCATTCAGAGTGAAGGACCTACTGAAGGAACCACACAGAGCTGTCCACGCACAGAAGAGAAGGCCCTAGCTCAGATTCTGGTGTTCATGGGAGGTTTCTAGAGGCATGATATCTGATCTAGGGGCTCTTTCGGAGCAAAGAAATACGCGCTGTAGTCCAGAGGTAAGCGGCCTGATGCAGTTGGAACAGTGAGGTGCGCAAGAAGCAGGGCAAGGACTAGCTCCTACAAGGGTCTGTGGACCATGTTGAGAAGTCTGGATATTTATCCCGAAGGCAAGGGGGAGTCATTGAAGGGCTAATGAGTGACACGGTGAAAATTAGATATAATGACTCTCTTCATATTGTGGAGAACTGAATTTGGGAAGGTAAGCAGGGAGTCTCTCTAGGAGTCCGTTGAAATCACTAAGGTGAGTCCCTGTGGTGACCCTGTGTGTGAGCATTCTCCATATCAGAATGCAGCAAGCCTGATTTTCTTTAAAAGGCAAGAGAGTAAGTATTTTAGGCTCTGTGAGCCACATGTTCTCTATCACCAAAATTCAGCTCAGTGGTTGTAGCAATAAAACAGCAACAGGGCCAGGCGCAGTGGCTCACACCTGTAAATCCAGCACTTTGAAAGGCCGAAGTGGGTGGATCACTTGAGGCTAGGAGTTTAAGACCATCCTGGCCAACATGGCAAAACATCATCTCTACTAAAAATACAAAAATTATCCTGGCATGGTGGCAGGCACCTGTAATCTTAACCACTAGGGAGGCTGAGGCAGGACAATCACTTGAACCTGGGAGGCAGAGGTTGCAATAAGCCAAGGCTAGCCTGGGCAACAGAGTGAGAAGAAAGAAAGAAAGAAGAAAGGAGGGAAGGAAGGAAGGAAGAAAAGGAAGGAAGGAAGGAAGGAAGGAAGGAAGGAAGGAAGGGAGAGAGAAAAAAGAAATAAAGAAAGAAGAAGAAAAGAAGAAGAAGAAGAAGAGAAGAAGAAGAAGAAGAAGAAGAAAAGGAATGAAGGAAGGAGAGAGGGAAAGAGCAAGGGGAAGGGGAAGGGGAAAAAGGAAAGGGAGAGGGAAGGGAAGGGGATAGGGGAAGGGAAGAAGAACCAAGGAAGAAAAAACAAACGAGGGAGGGGAGGTCCAGGGGATCAAGAGGGGAAAAGGGGAAGGGAAGGGAGGGAGGGAAGGGAGGGAAGAGGGGGTAAAGGAAGGAAAGGGAAGGAAAAGAAGGAAAGAAAGGAAAGAAAAGAAGGAAAAAAAGAATGAAAGAAAGAAAGAGAGTGAAAGAGAGAAAGAAAAAAAGAAAGAAAGGAAGAAGAAGAGGAAGAAGAAGAAGAAGAAGAAGAAGAAGAAGAAGAAGAAGAAGAAGAAAAGGAAAGAAAGAAAGAAAGAAAGAAAGAAAGAAAGAAAGAAAGGAAGGAAGGAAGGAAGGAAGGAAGGAAGGAAGGAAGGAAGGAAGGAGAAGGGGAAGGGAAGGGAGGGAGGGAAGGGAGGGAAGAGGGGGGAAAGGAAGGAAAAGGAGGAAAGAAAGGAAAGAAAAGAAGGAAGGAAGGAAGGAAAGAAAGAGAAAGAAAGAAAGAAAGAAAGAGAGAGAGAGAGAAAGAAGGAAGGAAGGAAAGAAAGAAAACAGCAATAGGCAATACATAAGCAAATGGATGCAGCCATGTTACAGTGAGACTTTATTCACAAAAGCAGGTGCCAAGCAGGTCAGATCTGATCTTCAGGTCAGGGTTTACTGACAGCTCGTCTAGGGGAATAAAAACTCAAGAACGGATACAAGAATTGTTTAGGAGAGAAAACCAACAGGAAGTGGTGAGCATCGCTATATGAGAGAAGGGGAGGTGAGAAGGACGAAGAATGACATTCAGGGACATAGCCAAGTGAAGATGTTCAGCTCACCCTCAAGCACAAGAGCCTGGAACTCAGACAAAAAGTCTGGACTGAAGATTTAGAGCTGGGGGTTGTTTGCCTACAGATATTCATGAAGCAAATGAATTGTCCATGCAGAAAGGATAGCTGGGTAATGGAATAACCCTCAGAAAAATCGTTAATAACTACCAGCATTCCAGAGATGAACAATGGAAGTGGAACTAATGAAAGGGACTGAAAAAGAGTGCCCAGAGAGGGAAGAAGAAAAACAAAACCTTGGTATCCAGAAGACAGAAAAAGAGGGGGGTATTTTAGGTGAGGAGGGAGAGGAAAAGAAAGAATCAGTACAATGGTGTTTGGTGGTCTGCCAGGGGAGGCACGATGAGAGGAAGTCACCTCTGATCCCTTTGAAGGGGCTTTCTCCGCCACCTTCGTCAGCACCAATGCCCACTTTCTTTGCCGTTGATCATTATACTACACGTCATGGCATTCCTTCTTTTGCTTCTAGTCCATGCAGATTCTTAGCTGTACTGCCAACGTGAAAAGATAGTGTGGAAAAACCTTAACCAGATGTTAATTTTACTCCAAGTATTATTTTTAGAATCTCCCATGAAGGTTTTACTCATACAATTGCCAAATTGCCAAATGAAAACATATGCATATAACGTACACATGTTATATACATATAACACTGTATACATTGATTATATATAAGTGCTTAGGAAACGGAAGTTTTGTTGAAAAATAATATATTTTCATTACTATTATTATGTATTTTAGATGTGGAATGTGTGTGTGTGCATGCGTGTTCATATTGTGATTTGTTAGCATTAAATAAACACAAAGAATAATTATTCTACCTTAATTAATAGGGGAGGATAAAATCTGGTGAGGAAATTTTATTTTAAATATCTTTCATTAAGGGAAAACTGTCACAATTTTTTAAGCTGCTATTTTCAGCTTCCCTTGCTTGCTCTGAAGTATCCAGTATAAACAATATACTTTTTTTCTTCACACCTTCCTTGAAGTTTGAGGGGGTGGAGATAGAAACAAATCTATGAGGAGAGAGCAAATATGTTCAAATCTCTTTTCTTTCACAGTCTTGACTTAAAGTAGCCTTCACTTCAATCGTCTCCAAGAAGACAACAGTCCATGCTGCAAATACAGCCAACACTGTTGACATTAATTGGCTCTTCACTGAGCCAGAGAAGAAAAGGAACAACTTGAAAAGAGTAAATTTAACTTCTCGTAAATCAAAACCAACTTATTGAGTATTTCCAAACTTTCAAGTGATTTTAAACATTCACTTTATTTTTTCATCAGTTCCTTTCCAGGAAGAAATACGTTTTTCCTAACGTATAACTATAAAGCAGCTCATTGATTATAATTTAAAATGGCAGATTAAAAATAGATATTAGCCAAACATGAAAAGTCCAGGAAAATGATACCTTACACCGTTTGGATTGTATTACAATAATATTTAGTAACAATTAGATCATATATAGAATGCTAACTTTAAAACCTTTCATCTAATGCTCTTAGAAAATAAAATAGAGGCTCAGCGCACCACATTGTTATAAAATATAACTTAGAAGAATGGTGTAATCTTTATAACTGGTACTTGCCCTAATAAATTCCTCCAAAATAATTAATACGAAATAGATACGGAAATTTTTTGCCAATTATTATATGTGAATAGTTAGAACTTTTTCCACCAGGATCAAAATAAGAGTTTACAAATGTATCTAGTAATGATATAACCAAATTAACGCATCTTACACGCCACATATGAAACCTAGAAACGAGCTGGAGTTTGATTATGTATCCAAAATATAATCAAATTTCTTTCATTAATAGGGATATTCTCTTTTCCACAGAAAAGGTATGGAGGTAATTTGCCCGTATGATATTAATTTAATGCGGCATCATGCACATAAAATTGCAACAACAGTCAATGAAAGGTTAAGAGTATGAAAGCTTCCCTCCTCATCAACCTGTAAAATGTTTCTAAACTGCTTTGACTGGGCCAAATTAAAACAAAAGATATTCTTTAATAAATGCTCAGAGAAAATTGGTAACAGAGCATGACTAACCTCATAAATGATGTTCCCAGATATATTTAAAGTTTCATGTTAAATATTCCTCATTTATTTTTTAGACTTGTTTTATATAAAGCATAATGCATACAAACAGAACAAATAAATTTATGAGCCACATTATATTTTCTTAATATAAAAATCCAAGAGAGAAATAAAAATTACTAAGTGCATTTTGAGCAGTTTGATTTTACCGTGTATCATTTTTTCTTTTCTTTACGATTTTATTCTAAAATGATGCAACAAATCAGTTACATAAAATGACTTTTATAATGCATTAACAGTTTACTGTATTTTTCTTCTTGTTATTTAATAATGGAAACTTCTATTTAATTTTTTAGTTATTTGCCTACATTTAATTAGCCTTTCAAAAGTAACTCAGTTTAATGATATAGCTTTTAAGAAAAAACAAAATATTAATTGCCTCCACACTGTATGTTAATGTATCATATGGGGATGTATATACTGCATGGAAAAAATCGGATGTTGTATGCCTCTTAGGAGCAGGAAGGGGAATTCAACTAATAATATATCTTTGGAAATTTTTGATTTTTTAGAGATGAGGTCACAATATGTTGCCCAGACTGGGGTGTGGCAGCTATTTACAGATACAATCATATCTCACTACGCCCTCCAATTTCTTGGCTTGAGGGATCCTCCTACCTTAGCCTCCCTAGTAGCTGGGACTACAGGCACATGCCACCTCGCTCAGCCTTGGAATTTTTCTTTTTTTTTTTAACGCATATCTTCTTTGCTTGTTATAAATTCATTAGATATGATTCCAGGAAAGCAATTATGAAAAGAAAATCACAAAGAAATAGTCATAAATTTTCACATATAGCATAAGAATCTGAGAAAATAGACTACGTCTTTAAAGGTTCTAATCCAAACCTCAAAGAATTGACAGAAATAACACAATTAAGTACCTGGGGGAGGTGGAGGAAGAACCTTGACTAGATTGTCATATGAATGGTTAAAATAAAAAGTTATTGAAAATATTTTAGAATCACATTATTAATAAAGCCACTCGCCCCACTCCCCCACCTTTCTTTGATTTGAAACCCAGTCTTATTTTAAATCCTGGTAAGGCAAGAAATATTAAATTTAACAAGAAAATAAAACAGAACAAGTTCTTATCAACAAAAAGAAGACAGCATTCAGACAGGACACTGCAGTCCACAGAGAGATATTTCTCTGGTGATTTACATTGTTAAATTTGAAGAGCATATATTTTGAAGCACCTTTGTTGTCAAGGTTTATTTATGAAGATGTGACTTGCTTCTCAATGGAACTTCAAGCACTTTTTTAAAAGCTTTATCCACCAGGGCTAGGAAGTGGAATCTTGATTGGAAGGCTCTGTCAAAGCTGGTTTGAGTGATGGTTGCACTTTTCATCAGCATAATCCATAATCCTCCCTCCCATTGGCTGCTATAATTCATTGTCACAACCACACACCCATCTTCTCAAAGAAAAGATGCTCCTGCATCCAATACCGAGGCCATTTGCAAGCTCCCACCGTTGATATACAGACTGATATTCACAAATTATCTAGTCAGAGCCTTCCTAAGGAGCACCTGTATACTGTAACTCACTGCCGAATTTACAGCTTGTCAGGAAAGCGCTGCCCTCACTGCACTGTGTCAATCATGGCCCAAAATCTTTTACTCAAAACCTTCTAGCTATTTCTCACACCACTCGAGGAAGTTTGACATCTCATAAAATTCAAAAATGAATTTGTGTCATAAAGGAAAACGAGACTGAAAGGATTCCTGATTAAATGAAGATAAGATCCATCATGTTTCTATATAAGTTCATTTGCTTATTTAGAATGCCAGTATTAATCAAATCTTTTTGATCAGAGGTCTTTTGTTTTCCTTATTTAATCTATGTTATTTTTTTATCCGTAAGATATAAGGAACTATGTTGAATCACAAGTTAAAATTCTATTGGATGTGATGAGTTATAATTACCAATAATGATAGAACAAGTGATATGCGTGTGAGTGTGTGCACATGTGTGTATATGTGTGTACCTAAAGTGAGAGCAGACACACCCTGCTATATGCTTATCTCAGAAGAACTGGAAAGGGTAAAAGTGTTTTCTGTACCAAAATCAGTATCACTGACATTAGAATCACTAGCATTATACCCTCGGGCTTTCTAACAGAAAATGCTGCCATATTTTATTTTGCTAAGTGTCACACTGGTGGATGATTAGCAGCAAGAGGGGATCATCAAATAAAAGAATGAGACAGGAGAAAAGCTATGTACACATCAGCACCATAATCCGTATTGACAGAGCGGGTGATGCAGCCAGGAGTCAAGGAGATGATGGCTGCTCCGGGCACCATCAAGGTGAAGAACCAGCAGCCAGACCTCAAGGTTTACTGGAGTCAGGGCCATGCATGAGAGCAGGATTCACTGGGTTGCAGGGCACAGCAGCAGTGAAGAGAGTGTACAGAAGAGAGCCAGGCAGCAAACGGGGCCACACCACCCATCTGCTTCCATGCTGCCTGCCCAAGGGTAGTATTTCAGCTGAATCTCCTCCGCAGATGTGGGCAAAGGAGCTCCAGGGCGTGTCCTCATTGTAAGCTGAGAAACTCATAGCGCCAGGCAGCAGGATTTAGTAACTGACTTAAAGGGATAACCTGAGTCCTTAAAATGAAGGTGTCTCTCAGCACAGGACTCCTGCATGGCAGTGAAGATGCAATGAGATTTTTAAAGGATGTCTGAAAGCTGAGTTCACTGGAGGAGGATTTGCAGCTATTATTCCCCAGCGTCCAGGCGGCCTAGAGCCCCATCGCCCAATCCTCCTAAGCTGGCCCGGCAGGCACAATAGCACCTTGGTGACGCATTAGGCTGCAGGGCTGGAGGATTAGTGGGCACCCTTGTTGATGCTCCTTAGAGGAAGGAAGCAACGAAAACCTCCCGCAGCCCAGTGTTCCTTCCCCAGTTGAAGGAGGAAGAACTTCTAATACTCCTGATCTTGGGTTGAGCACTTTGATTTCAGGAACTGTCCACGCCAAAGGGAAAAAATAAAATAAAATCTTTAAGCCTTTAAAAAACAGAAATGTGTAATTAAAAGACTGCATCAAGGTAGTCACCTTTTCTGCTGAGACGTGCATTTAACTCTCTGCTGAGGGAGTGCTGCAACCCAGGCCTCCCACCAGTACCCTTGTTCCCTTTATTTTTATTTCACATCCAAGTGAAATGCTTTCATTCCAGGTGGAATGAGGAATTCCAAACCTTCTCTTCGTGGGTTTGTGTGATCTGTTTACAAATACGTTTAAATGTAGTTTGCCATAAAGCAAATGGTTCAACACATGTTCTCTCTAAATATATTAATACAAAGAGCATCGTTAACTAGGTATTAAAAAGAGCAAAACTTAGTAATTGTGGTTAGAAAACCTGGACACAATTTTTAAAAGCTACGCTGTGAATACAGCATTCTCATTTCTTTGAAAAGAGGTGTCATTTTAAAATAATGTTTGAGAGAATGTACCATCATAATTGAACATAAGCTGTTATTAGTTAAGGGGAGATAAGCAAAAGGCAGATAAGGACAGTGTAGATGCAAACCACATGCACAGAAACCAGAGGGCTGACTCCAATCCCAGGTGCACATGTTACGCTTATGAGCCATGCAACCTTGAGTAATGCCTGAGATTCTCTCTGTGCCTGAGATTCCTCATCTGCAAAGTCATAAGAGCAGAAGACTTCTAGGTTTGTCTTGAAGGTGTGATAATGTGATCTATGCACAACACCTACCTTGCACATATCAAGTCTGATGTAAACCAGTATTACAGAAATCAGTGTGATCCCTGGACATCTTTCAGGGAATGCTTTTAGGGGAGTCAGGAGATAAAACTGTCTTCATAATAATACTAATATATCATTTATCTTTTCCATTGTGCTATGGTTTGGATCTGTGTCCCCACCCAAATCTCACGTTGAACTATAATCCCCATTGTTGGAGGTGGGGTCTGGTGGGAGGTGATTGACAGTTTCTAATGGTTTAGGACCATCCTCCTAGTGCTGTTCTCATGACAGCGTTCTCACAAGGTGTGGTTGTTTATAAGTGTGTAGCACTTCCCTTCTCTCTCTCTTCCTCCCGCTGCAGCTATGTAAGGAATACCAGCTTGCCCTTTGCCTTCTGCCATGATTAAAGTCAAGCAGATGCTGCCCGTGCTTCCTGTACAGCCTGCAGAACTGGGAGCCAATTAAACCTCTTTACTTTATAAATTTCTTTATAGCAATGCAAGCACAGACTAATACACATTGTGTTGGTATTTGCTCTGATGAACCAAAAACAATGATGGATAAAACTGCTAACATCTTGGCCTGAATTAAGCCAGTGGGACCTACCTACAGCTAGAGTGCTAGCAGACATGGCATTCCTCACCAGCATGCATTGGCAATAAAAGAAAAACACCAGTTTCATTTTAAGATAGCCTTAATTGAGTAACACAACTATTAATTTTCTAAATCTTGACCCCTGGTTCTGCCTTTTTTAATATTCCATATGGCAAAATGGGAAGTGTGCACACAGTACTTTTGTTGCATACCCAAATACAATGGTTGTCTCATGAAAAAGCAGTGTACTAACTTAGTATTCTTTGTGGAAAATAACTTTTACTTTTAAATTGGGTCAAAGATTCATTCACAAGATAGACCAGTGGATTTTGATGTAACTCCCCAAAAGTCCTTTCGTATAGTTTCAGATTTCACATTGTAACTAATCTTTATAACAACCACTTGTTGAGTGTTGGTGTAGTATCAAAGTGGACAATCCCTAACTACCAGGAAAGGCATTGTAATCCTCCTTCCCACCACACATTTGTGAGGCTGGATTTTCTTCGTCCACTTCAACCAAAGCAATACACTGCAACAAATTGACGAAGCACATGTGGGAATTCAGCGGCCTTTTAATGAAGCCCAACATCATAAAGTTGTGCAGAAATGTAAAAAATGTCATTCTTCTTATGAACTTTTTGTTTTAGGAAGTAGTTTTTTAATTAAGATTAGATCATTATACCCTTAAAAATATCATATTACTTGAATCGTGGGGAAAGTATAAACAGTGACAATGTATGTGCCGCTAATGTTGAAGGAGGAATCACAGATATAATGCCAAACTGTCAAAACAAAACACATTTTTCACCAATTATGAATTTTTGTTATTGGCATTAATACAAGGTCATCAATCCCTTAGCTTCATTTGTTACTGAATTTTTTTTTACGCTTTCTGATATCTAAACACAAAAGAGGTCCCTCCAAAATGGACTGAAGTGCCCTGATTTGCTGATTTCAGAATTGGTGTCAGAAGGCGTGAGAGGGCAGGGGACATGTCCTGAGAATCCTAAAGTCGTGTGCTCCTCTTTGGAGCTGTGTGGGCTTTCATTTCCGAGGGCTCTTTTTCACTGAAGCTGAAAGGTGTCATGCCTATTCCCCCATATTATGGGTGAATTATGTCCCCTCACAATGTACATGTTGAAGTCCTAACCTCACAGAACCTGTGAATGTGACTGTATTTGAAGACAAGATATTTACAGAGATAATTAAGTTAAAATGAGGGCATAGGCATGGACCCTAATCCAATGTGACTGGTGCTCTTATAAGAAGAGCAGGTAAGGACAGAGACACACACAGAAGAGACCCTGTGAAAACTCTAGAAGAGGCCACTGACAAGCCAAGGAGACAGACCTCAGGAGAAACAACCCCACTGACACCAAGGATGATGAAGAAGTCAGTCTCTATCATCAAAGTCTATAGTATTCATTATGCCGGCCCTTAGAAAACTCATCCACCCCCTCTTTCTTGCTCCCCATCCCTGAGTCCCTTTGCCCGTCCAGCACCACATCCCGAGGAGGCCGGGGAATGTGGTGTTTCCACAATTAGAAATTCATCTCAATGTATAGTTTGGTCCCTGATTTGAAAACAGAATTTAATCATACCAAAATAATGAGAATAAGCGTGCAAAAACCCCAAAGAGCCTGTTATTCATGACACACGTTGGATACACTGTCAATGTTTCTATTCAGCTTAACCCGACTTTTCCAAAGGATTGGAAATGGCTGAAATTCAGATGTGCATATATAATCTTCTGGATGGTAAAGATGGAAATTAGAGGCCATGGAGCAGATAATGAAAGATGATAGCAGATGGTGAGTATAAGGAGAGTTACAGGAACTGGGCACAAAATTAGGGCTCTGAGGGATTCTTGAAACAGAAATAAATGCAGATATTAAAAAATCTATCAGAACTCAACAGATTGCCGTGACCTCATAGAGATTATAAAGTGTTGAAATACTGAAATTTAAAATTTCAGTTCCTGGATTATTACCACTGAATGGATAACCTTCAATTTAATATGTTTTTGTGTTTTCTTAGGATAAATAAATCCGACAAGCACAAACATTTCATAACTGACCACAAAGACCTTAGCGTCACTCTGAGGTTTTAGGCAGAGAATACCACAGATCAAGATGCATCAAAAGATAGCTCACTATATCCCAAACACAGATGTATTTGCTTGTCCAAACAGGGCCACATTTTCCTTAATTTTAGTTCTTTTGAGATTGTTTCCAAATCACTTCTTACATGGATATTACAAACAAAATTCGTGCGACATCAATTTTGACCTCCAGTCCTGCTTCCCCGAACATTCCCTCTCAATTTACAGTAACTCCATCTCCTCAGCTTCCTTGGAATCCCCACTGACTACACAATTCCTTTCCTATTTTACAGCCAAAACCAAATGAAATTCTGTTGAATTCACTTTGAAAATATATCCAAATGCGACCACTTGTCTTCTCTCTCATTGCCGCAATCCTTGGGTGCCATAGTCTCTGACCAGGATTAGTGCAATGGCCTTCAACTAATGTCTCCCTGCCTCCAGTCATTGTCTCCTCACCCTCTGTTCTCCATGAGGCAGCCAGAGAGAGCCTCATAAAACACGTCAGATCCTGTAATTCAGGGGTCCCAAGCCCTGGGTCACAGTACATGTCCAGTTAGGAACCTGGCTGCACAGCAGGAGGTAAGCAGCCAGGGAGCCAACTAAGCTTTATCTGTATTTACAGCCCCTCCCCATGGCTTGAATTTACCACCTGAGCTCTGTCTGCTGTCAGATCAGCATGGCATTAGATTCTCATAGGAACTTAAACCCTAGTGGGAACTGTGGATCTAGGCTGGGATCTGGGATCTAGGTTGCATGCTCCTTATGAGAATCTCATGCCTGATGATCTGTCACTGTCTCCCATCACCCCCAAATGGGACCATCTAGTTGCAGGAAAACAAGTTCAGGGCTCCCAGTGATTTTACATTATGGTGAGTTATATAATTATTTCATTATATATTGCAGTGTAACAATAATAGAAATAAAGTGCACAATAAACATAATGCACTTGAATCCTCCAGATACCATCCCCCCCACAACTGGGTCAGTGGAAAAACTGTCTTCCACGAAACTGGCACCTGGTGCCAAAAGGGGATTGGTGACCACTGCTGTAATTCCTCTGCTTAAAACCATCCAGAGGGTTCTCATTTAATTCAGAGAATACTCCAAATTCTTTTCAATGACCTGCAAAGCCCTACCCAGTCTATCCCCATTATCTTGCTACCACCTCTTCTCAATTATCTCCCTCCTTACCCAACTCCACAGCATCAGTCAACTTGCTTGTCCTACTGTGGTTGGGCATACTTCAACCTTTGCTCTTTCTTGCATGTTCCCTTTGCCTGGAATGCTCTTTACACTCACTCCAAATCTACACCACTCATTCCCCCACCTCCATCAAGTCTTAGCTTCAATGACACTCCTTCAGTGAGCCCCTTCATGACTCCTGCTTAATAACAGAATCTCACCTTCACCGCATATTCCTGTTACCCTTATGCTGTTGTTAGCACTTAACAACACCTACCAGAGTACATCGTTTTTACCATACTAAATAGAAATAACAATTTCTAACATGCTGTGTATTCTAGTTATTTATTGTTTATAATCTATCTCACCCACTAGAATAGGAGTTGCAAAGGTAGGAATGTTTATCTATTTGTCAATTCATCTCCAGAGTATAAAATAGTGACTACACATAAAAGGAGCTAGATCAAAACTTGTTGAACGTGGCCTGGCACAGTGGCTGACACCTGTAGTCCCAGCACTTTGAGAGGCTGAGGTAGGAGGATCTCTCAAGCCCAGGAGTTTGAGATTGGCCTGAGCAACATGGCAAAGCCCCGTCTCTAAAAAATCATACAAAAAATTAGTTGGGCATGGTGGTGCACACATCTGTGGTCCCAGCTACTTGGGAGGCTGAAGTGGGAGGATCACCTGACCTAGGAAGGTCGAGGCTGCAGTGAGCCATAATGGTGTCACTACATTCCAGCCTGGGCTGCAGAGTGAGATGCTGTCTCAAAAACAAACAAACAAACAAAAACAGTTGAATTTGTTAAACCTTTCTACAAACTTCCCAGATTCCATTTTTTAGCATAGGCGAAGTTCCTGAAGAGTAGGAATCAAATATTTTATTTGTTTTCTTTCCATAGTGCTTTTTCCATAGTGCTTTCTGAACAATAGGAAACTCCAAACAGCCAGACATATCAGTGAAAACTCCAGTGCTCATTCAATTATTCAGATGTTTGGTGTGTCTCAAATAATAGTGGCACAAAATATGATTTTCAGATACAGTGGGATCCTGGGCAAAAGTATTTCCTGAATCATTTCTTTGCTTCTTCTCCAAATACTCAGAACCATCATATTTTCATCTGGATACACAAAGCCCAGTACATTGTCGCTCACACACCTGCCTTCTTCCAAGAACCTGCAAGTGACTCAGTTCTTGGCAACACCTTTTCCTCAACTTTTCTGCTCAGGGCAGTTGTGCTCAATAAGGTTCTTTGGAGGAAAGCTGTCTTTTTAGAGTAGATGTCTTAAGATGTAAATTACTAGTGAGATTAACCCTCCTAGGACCATTGCATTTCAAAAAGAGAATTTACAAACCCAGTTAAATGTCCACTACTGTGACATACTGAAAACAAATTATGGACTTTTTTTCCCCCTATTTCTGACCTATTCAGTATGTAGAACAGACTTTCTAACAGAACACCTATTCCTGTAAGAGTGCAGTCCCCTGGAATACACATGGTCAAGCTTCCGGATAATTAGAAATTTACTCACTCATTGATACCATCACTGAACACAATTACAATGAGAAAAGTGTCTCATATTAATATTTGAGCCTGTTTTGGTGACTTGTATGTCCATTGTCAAAACATCTCGAAAGAAAAAATATATTCTGTCAGTTTGATGTTTGGTCGACACATAAATATGAAAGAGGAGAGAGAAAGGGAAGGAGAGAGAAATCTGACACACAGTGATGTTTGGTGTTACGTAAGTGAAACAGATTGGGGGTGAAATATTAAATTATTCATTCTTCATTCCTTTATCATGACATTGCATAAACAAAAGTACATTTGTGTGGCTCTTTTAAAAGTTTTATAAGCATTTCTTATTGTCATGAGTTTTTTGCATTCTTAATCGTGACAAAGGCAAACAACAGAAAGACTCCCATCTAAATATGCCTACGTGTGTGTTTTGAGCTAAACTGTATCCGCTCTCTTCTAAAATTTATATACTGAAGTCCTACTTTTCAGTACTCCAGAATGTGACTGTATTCGGAGATAGAGCATCTTAAGAGGTAAAGTATAATGAGATCTGCAGGGTATCCCTAATGTACTATGACTTAAAACAAGAGGCAATTTTGACACGAAAAATACACCAGACATGTGCATGCGCAGAGGGAAGATGATGTGAGAACACAACCACAAGATGGCCATCTGCAAGCCATGGAGAGTGGCCTTGGAGCAAACTCACCCTAATGATACAGAGGGTGAAGGCTTGGAAGACTGAGTGGGTGGAGGTGGCGGATGATGAGAACTTACTTAATGGGTACATTGTATGTAATCTGGGTAATGGATACCCTAAAAGCACTGACTTGGCTACCATGCAATCTATGCATATAGCAAAATTGCACTTGTACCCCATATATTTATACAAATTTCAAAAAAAGAAGAAACCCACCCTGCTGACAGCTTGAATTTGACTTCCAGCCTCCAAAACTGTGAGAAAACTTCTATTGTTTAAGACACCTAGTCTCTGGTATTTTGTTATGGCAGCCACAGCAAACTAACAGTGTGGTTTTCTTTGAAAGCACTCAGAGAAAAACAATGCCTAACTAATGGAAGAATAATAATACAAATGGCAACTGACTTTCATCCAAAAAAAAAAAAAAAAAAAAAAAGAAAGCCAGAAGATAATGAAATGGCATCTTTAAGGTATTGGGGAAAACTTATCAATTCAGAATTCTATATCCAGAAAAAAAAAATCCTTAAAAATGAGGATAAAATAAACACATTTTCAGATAAACATAATCTGGCAAAATGTATCACCAAGAAACCTGAATTGCTAACAGAAGTCTTTCAGGCTTAGGGGAAACTTGAATCTGCACTGAAAAATGAAGACACCAAAAGATGTAAATACCATGGGTAAATATAAAAGACTACTTTTTTCTCTTAGTTGTTTCCACAGACAATTGGTTTTTTAAGCCCCCACTCCTTGCAGAACAATTGATTGTTAAAAGCAAAAGTGTTAACATTGCACTGTGCACTTTTAATGTATTTCACTGCAAGACATATGACAACAGAATAAACAACAAAGGGAACTATGGTATAAACAAATAATACTCTATAGTTGTAAAAAATTTACATTTTTTTGTGAAATGTTACAATATTAACTCTAGGTAGATTGTATTAAATATAAATATTATAATCCCAAGAGCAAGCACTAAAAAATAACATTAAAAGACATAGCTTACAAATTAATAGAGAAATTAACAATTAGTGCTAAAAAAATACTCAGTTAACCCAAAAGAAGGCAGGAAGAAGAAACAGGAAAACCAAAAACGGATACAAAAATTAGAAAGCACATCACAACATAGACATAAATCCAACTATATGAATAGTTACATTAAATGTAAAGGAACTAAACACTCAACTGAAATGCAAAGATTCACAGACTGTGGAGGAGGGAAGTGGAATGCACAAAAACCAATCATTTTCTATCTGTAAGAGACACACTTTAACATGAAGACACAGGTTAAAAGTGGAATCATGGGACTAACACACCATGCAGACACTAATCCTAGAAAATTTCTGTGAAGTAGGAGTTGAGGCACTGTTTATCTATAAATTTATGGAGTTTTTCCTGTCTCATTTTTTTGGAAAGATTTGTTTTTTCCATTTTCTGCAGTAGTTGCCTGTGAAGGCAAGAGACAGATATGAATAAGGGAACTTTCTCAGTTGAAGAAAGGGTTCTATATCTTGATCAGGTGTAGGTTAGGAGGGTGAATATATTTGTAAAACTAACCAAACCACACATTCAAGATTTGTTCATTTCGCTGTATGTAATTATTTCTCTGTTTAAAAAAGAGGAAGGCTCTTAAAGACATATTGACTAATAGCAATGGATAGAGTTTATTTCGATCCTGAGTTAATTTTCTTAAAACCTCATATATTGGTATATATAAAAATGGAAATAGTCTTAAATATCTGATGACATCAAGAAATTGTTATTTGCTCTAGCTACGTAATAATGCTTTGTTTTTTATTTTATTATCTTTTAGAGAAACATCTTAAAGATTGAAGGATGAAATGAGCTAATGTTTGGGACTGCCTTCTAAGTAGCATGAGGAGACTTAGTAGTGGATGGGATATATATGAAACCAGACTGAGCAAGAGTTGATGACTGTTGAAGTTGAGAGATGGACACACTGGAGCTGGATACATTGTTTTCTTTTTAGAATTCTTTCTAATAAAACATTTTAAAAAGGTAAAAAATCTTTCTGCCTTTGTACATAACTTTTTTCTGACTAAAAGACCATTTCAGCCATTCTCTCATTTAAAGTTTGACACACCATTTCTCTTGCCTTATGCTCTGTCTCAAATGGCACTTCTTCCTGCCTCCTTTATTCTGTGGTGTCCTCATTCTTCCCCTAGCATAATTAGCATCTGCTTCCCAATGGTTCTTAATACTCTACGTTAATGGGACCACGATTCCCTTCAAACCCGTGCTCTTTTCAAAGTGACAGAGCAACAACCCCAAAGGGATTTTGATTCCAGAAAAAAAGCTGAGTGATTTTTAATATTAATATTAATGTATTTCCATATGTATCACCAAGAAAAACCTTCTTCTAATTAATATCAAGTATTATTTATATGTTTGATGTCAACAATGTTTAAGAACTAATCCATGAGATTAAAACTCATAGTTAGCTGGTAGTTTAAAATTTTTGACAATTTAACCACCCACTTTATGGGAAAGATACACACACACACACACACACACACAGTGGTTAATAAACACTAACAGCACGAATGGTGGAATTACATGGAACTTCCAATGGCTTCTTCACATCCTTTCTGTCTCTGAATGTTTGCAACTATTATTACTTTTACAATCAAAATAACTTATTTTTTAAAGTCAACTGGATAATTATCTTTAAATCAGATGATGCCAAGGATAATATTCTATTCATTAGACTTAGATAAGGAAGAGACTGAAATACAGTTAAAACAAATCCATCAGATGGAATGACTAATCTTTGCATCATTAATGCTGAGCCACTATCACTATATGCCTCCTACACAATGTAGTATGGGATACACACCATCAACTATGAAACACTCTTGCCAAAATGATCAGCATGAATGCAATCAAACTCATAGACCTACATTCCAATCAATTGAATATATGGGGGACAGAAAAGCAAGTGTTTAACAAGTTAAAAGTTACCGTGAAGAATTGATCATCCAAATCCAGAAGGAGGATACAGGAAATCTTTTAGATCTCTTCATCATATCAATGTCAAAGGGGAAAAGGGAGGCACAGAGGAACCCACTTCCAATGCGATATAAAAACTGTAAAAGACATTTCAAGAGCAAATTAGGGAAAGGTGGTTATGGATTGAATATTAGATGCTATAAGAAATTAGTGTTAATTCCACATTGTGGATTATGACTATGAGGTACATATTCTTGTTTCTCTGCAACACACCCAAAATATTCAGGGGTAAATACCAAGCCGTCGATAACCTAACTTACAAAGCAAAACAACTGGTCAAAAATTATGTTACCTGTGGAGGGTCTTGACTACAAGTTGTTCAAATTCTTGGCATTTTGAACAAAGAATTGGACCAAATGCATAAACAAAGCAATGAAAGAATGAAGCAATAAAAGCAGAGCTTTATTGAAACAAAAGTACACTCCACAGAATGGGAGCGAGCTCAATCAGGCAGGTCAAGAGTGCTGGTTAAGCAATTTTCTAGGGTTTAAATACCACCTAAAGGTTTCCCATTGGTTACCTGGCTATACACTATGCAAATGAACAAGTGGCCTAAGACCACTCTGATTGGCTGCAGGAGGAGACCAATAAGAAGTACTTTCCACTTTTCCTCTGCCACACAGTGAAAAGTAGGGGGATGACTGCAAAGGGAGTAGCCTCTGATCCTCTGATCCATACTTAGGCATGGAGGGGGGCGGTTTCTTTGGATTCAGTTCTAGGAAGTCAGCGTGAATCAGCTTTATAGACCCTGCCTCCAGACCCTATGCTCCTGCCTCAATTAGATCTAGGTAGTAGTATTATGGTAGGCTCAAAAATGGTTGGTGCCCCAAAATATATCCACATGCCATTCCTGGGACGTGTGAATGTTACCTTATGTACTAAAAAAAAAAGAAGAGGTCTTTGAAGATGCGATTAGTTTAAGGATCTTGACATGAGAGATTATCCTGGATTATCTGGTCAGCCCTAAATGCAATCACATGTATCCTTATAGGAGAGGCAGAGGGGTATTAAACACACACAGTGGAGAAAGTGATGGGAAAATACAGAAGAGAGAGTTGAAGATGCTGGTCTTGAAAACTGGAGTGGTATACCTATTCAACACAGTGTTGGAAGTTCTGGCCAGGGCAATCAGGGAAGAGACAAAAATAAAGGGTATTCAATTAGCAAAAGAGGAAGTCAAATTGTACCTGTTCACACATGACATGATTGCATATTTAGAAAACCCCACTGTCTCAGCCCAAAATCTCCTTAAGCTGATAAGCAACTTCAGCAAAGTCTCAGGATACAAAATTAATGTGCAAAAATCACAAGCATTCTTATACACCAGTAACAGACAAGCAGAGAGCCAAATCAGGAATGAACTTCCATTCACAATTGCTTCAAAGAGAATAAAATACCTAGGAATCCAGCTTACAAGGGATGTAAAGGACCTCTTCAAGGAGAACTACAAACCACTGCTCAGTGAAATCAAAGAGGACACAAACAAATGGAAGAACATACCATGCTCATGGATAGGAAGAATCAATATCGTGAAAATGGCCATACTGCCCAAGGTTATTTATAGATTCAATGCCATCCCCATCAAGCTACCAATGAGTTTCTTCACAGAATTGGAAAAAACTGCTTTAAAGTTCATATGGAACCAAAAAAGAGCCCGCATTGCCAAGACAATCCTAAGTCAAAAGGACAAAGCTGGAGGCGTCACGCTACCTGACTTCAAACTATACTACAAGGCTACAGTAACCAAAACAGCATGGTACTGGTACCAAAACAGAGATATAGACCAATGGAACAGAACAGAGTCCTCAGAAATAATACCACACATCTACAGCCATCTGATCTTTGACAAACCTGAGAGAAACAAGAAATGGGGAAAGGATTCCCTATTTAATAAATGGTGCTGGGAAAATTGGCTAGCCATAAGTAGAAAGCTGAAACTGGATCCTTTCCTTACTCCTTATACGAAGATTAATTCAAGATGGATTAGAGACTTAAATGTTAGACCTAATACCATAAAAACCCTAGAAGAAAATCTAGGTAGTACCATTCAGGACATAGGCATGGGCAAGGACTTCATGTCTAAAACACCAAAAGCAACGGCAGCAAAAGCCAAAATTGACAAATGGGATCTAATTAAACTAAAGAGCTTCTGCACAGCAAAAGAAACTACCATCAGAGTGAACAGGCAACCTACAGAATGGGAGAAAATTTTTGCAATCTACTCATCTGACAAAGGGCTAATATCCAGAATCTACAAAGAACTCAAACAAATATACAAGAAAAAAACAAACAACCCCATCAAAAAGTGGGCAAAGGATATGAACAGACATTTCTCAAAAGAAGACATTCATACAGCCAACAGACACATGAAAAAATGCTCATCATCACTGGCCATCAGAGAAATGCAAATCAAAACCACAATGAGATACCATCTCACACCAGTTAGAATGGCAATCATTAAAAAGTCAGGAAACAACAGGTGCTGGAGAGGATGTGGAGAAATAGGAACACTTTTACACTGTTGGTGGGAGTGTAAATTAGTTCAACCATTGTGGGAGACAGTGTGGTGATCCCTCAAGGATCTAGAACTAGAAATACCATTTGACCCAGCAATCCCTGGATGTATAATCCAGCAAACCCAAAGGATTATAAATCATGCTACTATAAAGACACATGCACACATATGTTTATTGTGGCACTATTCACAATAGCAAAGACTTGGAACCAAATGTCCATCAATGATAGACTTGATTAAGAAAATGTGGCACATATGCACCATGGAATACTATGCAGCCATACAAAATGATGAGTTTATGTCCTTTGCAGGGACATAAATGAAGCTGGAAACCATCATTCCCAGCAAACTATCACAAGGACAGAAAACCTAACACCGCATA
Organism: Rhinopithecus bieti; assembly: GCF_001698545.2. Taxonomy (NCBI): domain Eukaryota; kingdom Metazoa; phylum Chordata; class Mammalia; order Primates; family Cercopithecidae; genus Rhinopithecus; species Rhinopithecus bieti. Next base: position 421,507 of record NW_016825370.1, on the reverse strand, counting down.
TTTTCACTCATAGGTGGGAATTGAACAATGAAATCACTTGGACCCAGGTCTAGGAACATCACACACCAAGGCCTGTCATAGGGTAGGGTGCTGGGGAAGGACTAGCATTAGAAATACCTAATGTAAATGATGAGTTGATGGGTGCAGCAAACCAACATGACTCATGTATACCTATGTATCAAGCCTGCACGTTGTGCACATGTAGCCTAGAACTTAAAGTATAATAAAATGAAATAAAATAAAATAACATAAAATAAAGAAAGAAAATCGGAGTGGTGTGGTCACAAACTGAGTAGTACCACCAACCACCTGAAAATGGAAGAAGCTAGAAACAAATTATCTCCGAGGGTCTTAGCAGCAAGTGCAGTCCTGGTAACACACTGACTTCAGCCAAGTCCAGAACAGTAAAAGAATAAACCTCTGCTGTTTTAGGCCACCATGTTTTTGGTGATTTGTTACAACATCTAGAGGAAACTAACACATGTTTTTCTGGGAATTTACTATAAGTTTCTCTCCTTCTGAATGCAACAAAATTCTTATAATAAAAGACTTTAGTCTGTCAATTTTTTAAAGATCTGGATCCAAATGCATGTTTTAAGGAAAAACAGTATTGTAAAAAATTATTTCAAAGAAAAGATGATACACACAAACACAAAATCAGGCATTAATATCAGATCATTGCCTATGTTATTCTGTATTAATGACACATCAAAATTTTAAAATCATTATTTTCTTTTTTTTTCCTACTTTTAAAGCATCTTTCTTATTTGACAATTATTAAATTACTTTATAGGCAACGTGTAAGCTAGTAAACCACAAACTATATTATGGAGATAAAATTGTAGGAACCAATGACAAGAGATACAAAATATAGCTCTTGTAGGCTTTCTGATATTTTTCATATTGTGGTTTCCAAGTCATTCTTAATTTTGTAAACTATTTTTTTGTGAATTTTCTCTCCTCCAAAAAATATAACATAAGTTATCCAAATTTATTGCCATAATCAGAGTCTATTTTGGCAAAGAAAGATATTGGCAACAAAAAAGGGTGGTGGTTCAGAGTAGTGTGGAAACCCCTTCAAGTGATCTCTCATATTTTGTATAATCTTGTTTTTCCTTCTCATCACAAGATATTTTGGCTTGGAATTAACAACCTAGCAAGAGCAGATGAACTGTTACATCATCACACACTAAAAGAAGACAGCACAAAATATGTCTAATTTATAATGAATTTTCAAAGTAATTTCCTTTTTAATGGTACTGGATTTTGCAATGTGGATACACTGGTAAATGGTTGGCACAGATACGTAAGGGTAATCCAATAGAAATTTAGGAGCAGCTTGAAAAGAAAATTATTCACTCACCCTTTTAAGCCAACTTTTTTTCTGAGAAAGAGCACATATTTTAATGTTTGTGTATGAAAGAGAATTATAGGTAGGGAAATGGGAATGAAGGAGCTGGAAGGGGAGTGAAGTTGTGGAAATATTTAAAGACAGTGGATAATCCAAAATATAACTGAATTTGGAATGGAAATTCACTCTTACATTTTAATGTGCATGTGTCTGAGGTTCTTGTGATTCGTAACATTTGAACAGAATTACAGATCTCTGTTTCAAGGACCACTAAGTCTTGAGTAGCTGGAAAAGTGTCCTCCTGTCTCCATTTTCCTATGTATTGAACTTCTCTCTGCCTTCCATTCTACCTTAGGAATAGTTAGCACATCTCTCAGCTTGCCACCGAGTAAACTCCTTCTCCCTAGAGGATCTCTACCCTTACCCTTCCCTTCATGCCTGGGCATGGCGGATGGGAGAAAGTTGTGTTGCTGGACATGGCTAACACATTGATGAGTCCATGGCAACAGTTCTGCTTGATTTGGTAAGGAGTGCACTTAGGAACCACTCCAACGCAAGACAAACTCTATGCCAAACCATACAGTGGACCCGTGTATGAAAATCATCGTTTCTAAATCATCTTGGAACCACCTTATACAAAGAAAATATTGCAAACTGCTAGAAGTGAAATCTTCAAGTCCGTTTCAATTCTGCTGTCTTGTCTGAATACTTTCTATAAATAGCCCCAGTCTCAGGTTATGAGGAAGTTAAAGAAACCATGAGAAACACGTGATACAATGTTACTGCATGACATACGGGGTTATGACTTGTTTACAGTGGGAGCACTCAATGTTATAAAAGATTAAAATTCTCCATTAATTAATATCTGGGTTAAGTGTGAATATAATCACATTTCTAAAATAACATTTTTAGAATTTAGTAAAATTGTTCCAGAGTTTATTTAGAAGGGTATATTTTCAAATGCTCAGAAAAATTTTAAGGAACAAAGAGAACAAAAGCATTTAAAATAATAATTAAAGTGGCAGGGTGATGACGCAGAGAAACAGTGCTAGAAGAAAATAGAGCTCACATCAGAAACAACTACATAGGTAGATACAGCACATAATAAAGACAGGACTGCAAATGAATGGGAGGAAAGACATTTATTATTAACAGTGTTGGCAGAACTCACTGGCCATTTGAAAAATAAATAAATAAATCTGCATTTTTAACACGCTTCTAACACTAACATCAAGTCCAAATGGAACAAGCACTTAAAGGTAAAACATTAAGATAACGGGGGAAAAATCACTTACATATTTGTATAATTTTAGCACAGTGCATGTTTTCTGGCTGGGCATGGTGGCTCACGCCTATAATTCCAGCATTTTGGGAGGCTGAAGTGGGAAACTTGCTTGAAGCCCAAGAGTTCAAGACCAGCAACACATTAAAAAAAAAAATTATTAGCTGAGTGCAGTGGTGTACACCTGTAGTCCCAGCTACTCGGGAGGCTGAGGAGAGAGGATCACTTGAGCTCCACAGGTTGAGGCTGCAGTGATCATGCCACTGCACTTTTACCTGTGTAACAGAGACACTGTTTCAAAAGAAAAAATACAACAACAGCTTTTCTCAGCTCAAAGCAAAAACTATAAAGTAAAACGTAAATGTACACATAGAAAGAGAAAAACATAATTATTGTACATAAAGATATGTAATACAGAGATATATAATACTATAAATAGAAAATTAATTACCTACATCAGAAAATAAGTAAACTTACTTTAAGAAGTAAAAGAAAAAACTAAATAAATATTTATAGCCTATATGACAATAGGCAAATCTCCTTGACACTATGACATTTTCTTCTCAGTCAACAAGGAAAGGAGTGTTAGGATTCATTTTCAATTGGGCAAGGAGTGCTAGGATTCATTTCATGGAGGACACAAGAGGAGTGGCCATTAATCATTGGAAATGCTGATCGAACTCACCAATAATTAAATTCAGACAACAATAAGACATCATTTTTCAACTATCAAATTGATAGTGGTCAAAAGGTTAATAACACCCGGCATTGGCAAGAACATGGGAAAACAAGTTCTGTCATGTGCTGTGAGTGGGAGTGTAAAATTGGGCTAATTTTTTGGAAGGAAAAATGGAAACATCTATCAAAATGCTTAATATTCATATTCTTTAACAATTTCATATCTAAGAACTTTTCCACACACAAATATGCAAAGAAATGTGAATGATAACTTTTTTTGTCTCATGGTTTATAATGATGAAAACATTAGGAACTGATAGCTGGGCCCAGTGGCTCACACCTGTAATCCTAGCATTTTGGGAGGCCTAGGCGGGGTGGATCCCCTGAGGTCAGGAGTTCGAGACCAGCCTGGACAACATGGTCAAACCCTGTCTCTACTAAAAACACAAAAATTAACTGGGTGTGGTGACCCGTGCCTGTAATCCCAGCTATTCGGGAGGCTGAGATAGGAGAATCGCTTGAACTCGAGAGGTGGAGGTTGCCGTGAGCCAAGATCACACCACTGCACTCCAGCCTGGGCAACAAAGTGAGACTCTATCTCAAAAAAAAAAAAAAAAAAAAAAAAAAAAAAAAAAAAAAAAAAGGAACCAATTAAAGTTTTATCAACGAAGAAAAATTAAAATTAAATATGTTGACATGGAAAGACATTCAAGACGTTATTATTAAGTCTACAAAAGATAGTTGCCAAACTAGATACATGATACTATTTTTGTTAAGAAACTATTTATATGCCTAGGTATATAAGTTCATGCAGCATACATACACACATACCTGAAGGAAAATTCATCACTCTTTACAGTGATGACTTCTGAATATGAAAAGTAAGAGGAAATTTCAGGAGGAGCTGAGGCATAGAAATAGGCAGTGTGAACTGGAAGAACCAATCCAGGATGGTAAAAACAGTTAGAGGCACCAACCTAGTATAAGTAAATAAAAACAAAAAATAAAAGAGACCTAAGTAACAGCATGCCGTCTCCTCTCCCTGTACCACCCCCAGCCCTCACCACATGCCACCTCTTCTCCGTGCAGCTCTATCCTGGCCTTCCCTGAAAGACTTCCCTGTAGACCTCTGTTGGCTTCAGTCAATGGGACACTGGCAGGGAACCAGACAGCAAGAGAGGGGTCAGGGTCTTTCTTCCCTTCTTCCTTACTGTCTTGGCGCTGTGTCTTGTAAAAATCAGGTTGAGTAAGGAAAGATTTTATTCTAAAGAAGTATTGCGGGGTGCAGAGACTATCACACTGGGAGAAAGCTCTGATGATGATGTCTGCCAAGTATCTCTGGAGTTGGGCGAAAGGAGATTTTCTTGTATAGGGAGGAGGAAACAAGGCTAGAAAAAAACAAGCACGGGAGAGTGGGATGAAGGGGTCACGTGACGGGCAGTGGCTCACGGATGCTCTCCTCAAAGGCCAGACTTGTCCCTGGAGGGGCTGAAGACTGGCTCAGACAGAGGGTGGGCCGATGTTCAGGGACCTGGGGGAAGGGAAAAGCTTAACCAAAGTTTGATTAACAAACGTTTTATTCTGATTGATCAGTGAGGACAAGTAGTTCAGCTAATCATTTATGAGGCCAACAATCGGAATTTGGGGGGTCTGTGTCTGGCCTTGTCACAGGCAAACAAGGTGGTGGCTGGGGGAGGAGGGACTCCCTTGATTCTTATCTAGGTCATGCGGGGAAGGGTAGTTCCTTGCAGTAAGCAGTTTCCCAGAATGCGAAGGGTAGATTTCTTAAGGTTTCCTGTTTTCCAGAATCCCAGGGCTTGGGTAAAGTTCAAGTTTGTCAGCCTCCAGCAATGTGGGCCTTTCTCTGCAACTACTGTGGGCTTAGGGCTGTCCTCAGGCTTCCTGCTGTGAACCATTTCCTCACCTGCCTCCTCAGCCCTAGAGCTCAGGATGCCACCAGCTATTGATGGTCTCTGGGGATCTCAGCACCCTCTGTTGGTTCCTTAACTCACACTCCTACCACCTGTTCTCAGTTTAAATGATTAAAGCCTCATCATCAGTTCTGAGCTCAACTCTATGTCCTGCTGTGGCCCTGGTGGCTTGTAACAACCAGTTAAAAAATTAATGTTACTCTTCATTTTGTGACATCAAGTTTCTTTTTAAGGCAGCCACAGGTTACCAGCTAAATAAGGTAGATGTCGAGGTGCCAATACAGCGAAGAGACTGAACCTGAAGTTAGCTTGTTTCATGTATTCTGGAAAATCACCAAAATGTATATCACGGTTAATACATTGTCAAAGGGTCCTAATCTTGTCCTGTTTGAACACAATACCTAAGCTTGATTTTATCATTGTCAAAAAGCTTTTATGAGGCACCGATAGGAGACACTAACTTGGAAACATCGGGCCAGGAAGGCCTTGAGTCTCTTAGTCCAGGGATCCCAGGGTTTTGTTGCGGTGGTGGTGGTTCAATGTGGCACCTGCTGCCCCACTGCAGGCCCAAGCTGAGCTGAGAGAAGGAAGAAACTTGGGCCACACTGCATTGCTTACTATGCTTCCCTCTGCCCCCTTTCTCTCCTGGTGCAAACAGGAAGAGACCTTTCTTTTATTTCTCTTACATCCTGCCTTCTTCTTGTCTCCAGATAAGCCTTCATGGCTTTTCTAAACAGCAAAGGGAGCGTTCTATCGAGCAAGGTCTCCAAGCCCAGTTGTTAATATGGCAAAAGTGGAAATAAATGAATATGGAAAATCCATTCTTAAGACAATAGCTGACTTTACCAGGCTATTGTTTTGCCAAACAGTTCAATTTTAGACTCAAGAGCTGAGTATCTTCTTAGCCTTTCCTTCTGCAGCCATTTGGTAGCTAATGTCAGTTGCCATCTGAGCAGAAGATATTTTGGGTGAGATGAACTCAGGTCCTGTATTCACTAGGGCAATAGTGAGAGGAGAGCTGTTAAATGATTTGTTATATATCCCATAGCACAGCACAGCATCTTAATTAAAACACCCGGGCAGCAATTGCAGTGCGAGCCTTCGGGAGCACAGGGGCACTCCACTCACCACATGGAGACTTGTGAGATGCAAAAAGCCAGAAGCCCATCCCCACGTGGAAGGAGGTGCACCTTTTGCTGTAACCCTTCAAGCTGTGGAGGTGAAGGACTCGTGCACAGTGGAACTACAATCCTATTTACATAGCCATCAACTACACTTACAGAACTATTCCAGATAAGCTTTGTGTGGCATTTTTGTATTGACACAGCAGTCATAAACCAACAAGAATTATCAATACTTAGTAGATATGAAAATAGTTAGACAACAAAGCCCCCAGAAACCTAGCGTTATATTGCAAGATCCTTCAGGAAGCTTGACTGTGAGACAGATTTGTGGGCTCTGACTACAGCCTCAGAGGCGCAGTGCAGAGTGTATTCAAAATGCCTCTTGGAAAGCTTTTGCACTCAAAGGGAGCCCAAGAGTAACATCTCTCCACTGATCTTCGTATAGTTTATGCAGCAGAGACTAGGAACATAAATAATAGCAATGGAAATTAAGCTTATTAAGTTTTACAGTTGTGGCAAAGAGTTTCTGAGTCTTAGACTGGAGTTCCACAAATGGAAACAAGGCAGAAAATATTGTCTCCATTGACACAAAGAAGAAAGCAGTCTGCCAGAAAACAGAGGAGCATGTGCCAGGGGTACTGTTTGTCCAAGCACTTGCTTGAAACTCATTTGATGCTAAACAGTTGTCAAATGACAACATCCAATTCCAAAACTTACTGCTGCCCAAAGTACCCTCAATACGTGACCTTCCCAAGCCTCTCTTACTTGTTAGAAACCAAGAGCTATTTTATCAAATTGAATTCATCAAAAAAATTTTATCGGGTTCATTTTGAGTGACACCCTTTCAGTTCTGCAAATATAATGAAGCAGAACCAAAAAACGGTATTGTGTGAATTGTTAAGGTCAGGAACTGTGGATCTGTAGGCAACCTTACCATCAGAACAGCAGCTTCCCAGTGGTTCTCCTTGGCAGAGGTTGGATGTGGAAACATAACACACAGGATCCATCATCTTACTTAAGCTGCAAGGCATTCTGGTTGTCTAGTGCAGTAAACAAACCACTCAAAAATAGTTGGTCAGGGTTCAAGACCAGCCTTGGCAACATAGCAAGACCCTGTCTCTAGAAAAAAAAATTATCTGGGCATGATGGTGTGCACCTGAAATCTCAACTACTCGGGAGGCTGAAGCAGGTGGATTGCTTGAGACCAAGGGTTCAAGGTAACAGTGAACTATGATCATACCACCGCACTCCCAGGCAACAGAGTAAGATTCTGTCTCAAAAAACAAAAAGAAGTAAAATAGTTACTAAAACAATAATTTTAGTTTGCTTTTCAATCTAAGGGTTGACTGGGCTCAGCCAGGTAGTTCCTGAATTCTTGCTCCAGGTCTTCTAACCACAGTCAAAACAGTCAGAAGATGCCTGGGGCTTCTTCACTCACACCACTGATAGAAAACTCAAACAGCCAGGGACTGGGGCAGCTGGGGCACCTTGGGTGTCGCTCCCTCTCAGGCACGTGCTCTGCTCGCCTGAAGCCCTCAGGGGTGTAAGCCTTCCTCCTACGTGAGTGTCCCCAGACAATCTGGCAGATGCTTCAGGTTCTTTTCTAACCTACCTTCTGGGAGTCAAGGGCATCACTTCCACCAAACTCTATCATGGGAGGCGTTAAAAAAGCCCACTCAGTTTCAAGGAAGGAGTCTTAGCTGCCACCCCATGGTGGCAGGTATTTCAGAAAATGTACAGACCTGTTCTTAAACCATCTCATACGGGGTAGACACCACTACTCTTGTCTTTGTGAAACCCCATGAGAAACAAAACACTGCATAGTCTAGAAGGAAAGATATTTTTCAACTACCAAGATGGAGGTTCTTGAAAGCCAGGCACCAATAGAAGTGCCTCAAAACCAAAAAGAGAGCAGGGAATCCACATCAGGACACAATCCCAGCCCATCCTATCTGACAGCTGCCTCAGATCCCAAGTGATGAGAAGTTTCTAGTTTAATACAAGATTCATAGGGCAATTATGCCATAAATTATGGATAATTCTCTTCAAGTATTTGCACATGATTTAGCTCTTAAAAACCTCTATGTATTTCTGTATAATTCAACTCAGAGCATGAATTAAATTCTTCTCAACTCATCCTTTTTTCTTATAAACCTCAACTTTAAAAAACCTCATTTGATATTACAGTAAAAAGTTAGTTCAACTTCCATCGCCGTTCTAGGGTCCATATTAAAAATACAAAGTAGAACCATAGAGAATGGGTTTAATGTGGGACTGTCTCCATCAGTAAATGTCACCTCCTTTACCAGCACATAGAATTTCAAGGAGGAAGAAACTCAATCAAACCTATGTATACATATTTTTAAAAGGTTATAATGAGTATTCAAGGCATCAACACTACCATGAAGTCATTAATTTCTTTCAGCTATCTAATGTCAGCTATTACCTTCAAAAGATTCAGATCTATAAATAACTCCAAAATGGAGAAAACTGAATTATAATTTACAGCTGTACTATTATTACTGTATAATTAGAAATTGGGTAAAACAATTGCCCTTAACCAACTTTTGAATAAATCAATCAGAGGGATTTGATAACTGTATTCACTTATTTCGTGTAAAACTAGGATTAATAATTAAAGATTGACAAAAACTTATGTAAAAGGTTGAGGCCAGGTGAATGGTGTTTTTCATTACAAGATAATTTTTTGCTATATTAAACAATTAACTTGTCCAATGCATCCATTAACCATTACTGTCTAATTTTATAAGTGGAAGAAGAAAAGTATTTATATGTCTTAACATCTACCTGGCCAGAGAATGTCATTCTTTCAGCAAAGATTAAAATGTATTTGATTTCTGGTCTCATATTAGACCATATCTTAATACAAATGCATGAAGAGCATGTCATTTGAAAATTGTTCTGATGTGTTGAACTTAATGATCTAATCACACTTTTGTCATTATGATGAAGAACTAACACTTGTCAGGTAATAGAATTAAATTTAAATAGAAATGCTCATATATTTAATGGCTAATTTGGAAGAATAAGCTTTTTAAATTCAAAATTCACTTAACAAAAAACTATTGAGTAATTAAGTTCATGATTGCACTTTAATCTGAGAAACACATGAGAGTTTGAAACATTGAAAACGTTAGGAGTACATACTCAAAAAAGCCATCTGTTCGAATACAACTGCCCACTCTTTGGTTGGTTTCAATCCTAATTTTTCTCCTATTTCATAGTATTTTGTAATCCCCTCTTTTCTTAGGGACACATGTGTGCAGCTCCCGGTTTCACTGTAGGAGCTTTGTCTCATCCACCTCATGCAATTTCTCACATATTAAGTCAACCCACAGTCACTTCCTTCCTCATCCAATATGAGAGGCAGAGATTATTAATATGCTGGGTCTATCTGCTTCATAGTATGGGATAGAAGTCCACGGAAAGTAATGCTCTGTTATGCCTCCGTATCACAAAGGCTCACAGCTAAGGTAAGATGGGGGCTAGCAGAAGCAGTTGTGTAAGGGAGCTGACTCACACCAGTGGCTCACAAGAGCTGGCTGCTAGACTCTCAGGAATCCTGTAAGCCGGCTGTTAAGGTATTGCTAGCTTAAAATAGGTCATGATGGGAACATTTACACCACGAAAATCAGCAAACCCTACAAACCAGAGCTTTTATGGCTGGGAGGACAGGAGAATTCATTGCTGAACATTGACCAGCACATCACTCTGTTGAAGAGAAGAGTGTTTACTATATGATATGCTACTTTCATAAAAAGATAATTGCACTTAATTCTCACAGCAAAGTTGCAAAATAGGCATTATCATTACCTGCTTTTTCAGAGAAGAAAACTGAGGCTCAGAAAAGTAACTTGCTGGAATTTGAACCACATCCAAAGGGTTTTAAAATCTAAAGCAGTCGTCTTTTTTACCTCACTAACCTCTCCCATCTGCTTCTTTCTTTCCCATAGGATTTTAGGATTGGGTGATATCTTAAATGTTCTCTAGTCCTGTCAGCTTGTCGCTGAGATCTGCAGTATAATAAACCCCTAAAATGATTGTCCTGCCAATGTCTGAACACTTCCAGTGTCAGGAAGCTCATGATCTCAGACCATTCCGTTTGAAAGCTCTTACTCTTAGAAAACACTTTCTTATTTTGAATGGAAAACTCCATTTTTGCCTTCAACTGTCGGTTCTTGTTCTACCCATAGAAAATTTGAGAATGGTACAAGCTTTTTAGGTTTCTACGAACTTAGCATGCCAGGAGACCTAGAAAATGGAGGGGAAATCAATGCATTTGTCTCCATTTCGCATTTTTTTTTCTTTACATGCATCCATCCACCCATCCTGCAAGCATTTGTTGATCAGCTTATCAGTGATTTCTGCTGGACTACATGCTGGATGTTTACAGATGAGTGCAATAGTTGCTGACCTTAAGAAGCTCAGCTGCTAGACCCTCGCCACTCAAAGTGCGGTCCTCAGACCAGCAGCACGTCACCATTTCCTTAGAAATGCAGAAGCCTTTTCTCTCAGAACCCAGAACTACCAAATCCAAGTCTGTACTTTAAGAAGGTCCCACACAGGATTCCTTTGCCCCTTAAGTGTTGAGAAGTCCTGGTCTCAACTGAAATGAATATTTTACTTCTCTGAAAGTAAAATATTTACCCGAAAGTGTGGAAGCAACTTTGGAACTGAGCAGTGGACAGAGGTTGGAAGAGTTTGGAGGGCTCAGAAGAAGACAGAAAGATGAGGAAAATTTGGAACTTCCCGGAGACTGACTAAATGGTCTTGACCAAAATAATGATAGTGATATGAACAATGAAGTCCAGGCTGATAAGATTTCAGATGGAAATGAGAAACTGCTTGGGAACCAGAGCAAAACCACACATATTATACCTTAGCAAAGAGCTTGGTTGGATTGTGTCCCTTCCTTAGGAATATGTGAAAGATTAAACTTGAGAGTGATGACCTAGTGTATCTAGCAGGAGAAATTTCTAAGCAGCAAAGTGTTCAAGATGTGGCATGGCTGCTTCTAACAACCTATGCTCAGATGTGGGAGCAAAGAAATAAGTTAGAACTTATATTTAAAAGGGAAGCAGAGTGTAAAAGTTTGGAAAATTTGCAGCCTGGCATGTGGTAGAAAGGAAAAGCCCATTCTCTCTTTTCAGGAGAAGAATTCAACTACTTGCTAGAGAAATTTGCATAAGCAAACAGAAGGCAAGTGTTGTTAGCCAAGACAATGGGTAAAAGGCCTCAAAACCATTTCAGAGATTTCCCAGACAGCCCCAACCTCACAGGCCTGGAGGAGGACAGAATGGTTTCAGGGGCCAGGCCCAGGACCCCACTGCCCTGTGCACCTTTGGGACCCTGCTCCCTGCATCTCTGGTTGCTCTGGATCCAACTGTAGCTCAAAGGGGCCCAGATATAGCCTGGGCTGCTGCTTCAGAGGGTGCAAGCTGTAAATTTGGTGGTTTCTGTGTGGTGTTAAGCCTGCAGGTGCACAGAGTGCAAGAGTGAATAAGACTTGGGAATAAGACTTGGGAGCCTCTGCTTGTTTTTCAGAGGATGTATAGAAAAGCCTGGGTGACCAAGCAGAAGGCTTGGTCTAGTGGAGGCACTAGTGGAGCCCTCATGGAGAACCTCTACTAGAGTAGTGCAGAGGGGAAATGTGGCCCCACACAGAATCTCCACTAGGGCACTGTCTAGTGGAGCTGTGAGAATCAGGTCACCATCCTCCAGACCCCAGAATGGTAGATCCACCACCAGCTTTCACCCTGCACGTGGAAAAGCTGGAGGTATTCAACTACAACCTGTGAGAGTGGCTGCAGGGGCTGAACATCGCAAAGCCACAGGGGCAGAGCTGCCCAAGGCCTTGGGAATCCACCAACACTATCGTGACCCAGGGCAGCAGTTTACCCTGTATGTGGGACATGGAGTCAAAGGAGATTTTTTTGGAGTTTGCGATTTAATAACTGCCCTGCTGGGTTTTGGACTGACGTTGGGCCTGTAACCCCTTTCTTTTGGCCAATTTCTCCTTTTGGGAATAGTAATGTTTACCCAATTCTTGTACCTCCATTGTCTCTTGAAAGTAACTACGTTTTTTTTTTTTTTTTTTTTAATTTTACAGGCTCATAGGTGGAAGGGACTTACCTTGTCTCAGATGAGACTTTAGACTTTGAACTTTTGAGTTAATTCTAGAATGAGCTAAAACTTCAGGGGATTATTGAGAAGGCATCACTATTTTCAAATGTGAGAAGGACATGACATTTGGGAGGGGCCAGAGGTGGAATGATATAGTTTGGATATGTGTCTCCACCCAAATTACATATTGAAATTTAATCCCCAATGTTAGAGGTGGGACCTGCTGTGAGGTGATTGGATCTTGGGGGCCATTTCTTATTAATGGTTCAGCACCATCCCCCTTGGTACTGTCCTAGGAATAGTGAGTGAGTTCTCTTGAGATCTGGTTATTTAAAAGCACCTCCTCACTTGTTCTCTTGCTCCCCCATCTGCCATGATTTTAAGCTTCCTGAGCCCTCCCCAGAAGCCAAGCAGATGAAGAGCACCACATTTCCTGTACAGCCTGCAGAACTCTGAGTCAGTTAAACCTCTTTTCTTTATAAAATACCCAGTCTTAGTTCTTTATAGCAATGCAAGAATGGCCTGATACACCTGGTGTCTCTTTCACTCCTCATAAGGACACCAGTCATGGGGGGTCCACCCTAATGGCTTCATTTTAATGTAATCACATTCATGAAGACCTTATCTCCAAATAGGGTTACACTCTGGGATGCTGGGGTTAGGACTTCAACATATGGATTTGGGGGAACACAGTTTAGCTCATAACCTTACGTGTCAGGCACTCCCAGATGCTTCACCAGTAGTAACTAGTTTACCCTCCCAATGACATTTTGAGTCAGATGCAGTGCGCCTCAGATCTTAGAGAAAAAGGAGCCGAGAGGCCCAGAGAGGCTCAGAAACCAGCACCAAGTCACAAAACTAAATAGCAATTGGCAGGGCGGGATGTCAGCCCTGGTGCTGCAGCTCTCAATCTCAGTGCTATGTTGACCTTGTCTTTTATTCAGAGCCTCAGCACATTGATAAATGATCATGCTGGGTTTGTGCTGAGAACAACTCTATTTGCTCCTATATTAGATGACTCCAGAATGCTACGCTTTTTGTGGCCTCCTGCCAGTTTTTATTGTTTTCCTATCTCCTCCCTCAATATAGCTCACTCTCGTATTGTCCATATGGGAGCCGGTCCAGGGCTGTGCTGGAGCCAACCTCTTGGGCTCCTGAATGCTCATTGCGTGGCTCTTCCATGCCCCACACTCACCACTTGCCTGAAATGCATCATGGTGGATGGTGGGAGGAGTTACACAATGGAAACTGGCAAAGACTATGAATCAGAACTTCTTTTGTTACTTTTTGAGGAGTTATTTTTTCACCACATCATTGCCTATGCCCGGCACCTTTTCACCTTCCTCTTGAAATTTACTCACAAAAAATATGATCTCTAAGAGATTCATATGATGAATTCTTATCTTAAAAGTGTATTTACTTTAATGAGCAAACTTTGCAACAACTTCTTTTTTCTCTTTAGAGATTTTTTCTTACTTCATCTGTTATCAAAACATACAAATATTCATGAGGCTGATGATCAAATTTTACACTATTTGTTTATTCAATCCTGTGCCTAATAGCATTATAGCCAAGAAAACCAAAATGCCACTAACGTTAGTTTTCATATAAAATTTACATGTTACACAGATGCATTTCCATTAGTGCAAAACATGGGAAATGTAAAATTCAATAAATAATTTTACTTACTGTTAAATTACATGGCAGAATACCTACATCTATAGTACTAAGTCAATGATTGTAGTAAGAACTTTATTTTATTTATTTATTTATTTATTTATTTATTTATTTATTTATTTTATAGACGCGGTCTTGCTCTGTTGTCCAGGCTGAAGTGCAGTGGCTTGATCTCGGCTCACTACAACCTCCATCTCCCAGGCTCAAGTTATTCTCCTCCTCAACCTCCCAAGTAGCTGGGATTACAGGTGCCTGCCACCACACCCGGCTCATTTTTTGTATTTTTAGTAAAGACAGGGCTTCACCATGTTGGCCAGGCTGGTCGCAAACTCCTGACCTCAAGTGACCTGCCTTCCTTGGCCTCCCAAGGATTACAGATGTGAGCCACCACACCCAGTCCATAGTAAAAATTGATATATATTTTATATCACAAATCATAAGCATAGTGACCATCTTCCTTCAGTCTTTTATTATATATATTGGTTCCTCTATTAATAAGCTGTGGTTGGCATTCTTTTGAGTAAATATGCATTACTAGAGAAAGAAATAATACCTGCCGTATAGGAACCTCAACGGTCCCTTTTAGTATTCATGGGCTATGGTTTTTATCTCTTTTTTTTAGATCTAGAGTCCCTCTTTATCTTCCCAACACAGGAAGTCCTTGCTTCTCTCCCACCTCACGTTTCCTTGGGGCTGTTCAGCTGGCACGCCCCTCCGGGGAGATGAAGCAGCAGAGAATGGTCTAGCCTAGAATGGTACCTCACTCCAGCCACTGATTCCGTGCAAACTGTGGTCACACTTGCCACTTCCACCAACTCTGCACTGTCCGTCCACATACTTTGTCAACACGTGCTGGCTTCAAAGTTAAAGTGTTTAATTCAGACATCCCTGCACTAACAATGCCTAGGAAAGAAAACTGATCTCAAACATCTGATTTACTAACAAAAACGGACAATTTCCAACACTTAACTTGAACTGGAGCACATGCATTTGGAACCCTATCATGTCGTTAGGTCACTCCGTTTTGGTGAAGGAGGGTAGGCAAGAAACAAAAAACTGCTTTTTATCTCTGCCAAAAATACTAACTCACACAGTTTATGGGAGACCTACTGTGTGCTAGATCCTGTGACAAGTGCTTTGTCACACCATCTCAAGTGGTGCTCCATACAGCCTCGTGAGGCCAATATGACATGTTCATCCCACGGATGAAGAAGAAACTGAAGCTCAAACGAATTACTTATTTGTTCACATTCACCTCCCTAGTGAGTGGCAAGGCCAGGATTCAAACCCAAGATTATCCCATTCCAGAGTCTGACCTCTCTCCCTCCACCATGCAAGCTGCTATTGTGAATTCAGCAGTGGAATTTTAGAACTGGAGGGGGCTTTAAAGGTCATGAAGCACAAGATATTGGGTGTCCAGGGAAATCACAAGTATAGAGGTTACAAATCCCTGTGGACATTAGGAAACTAATCTCTTTCCTTGCACCTTTGAACAGACAGGGAGTTCCTGCTCTGTCATTTCCCACCCCCTGTGAATCTCTGCTCTGTATGACTTTTACTCATTTGTAAACAAAATTCATTCTTACCCCCAACCTGCTTCATGGGTGGTGCTGATGAAGTACAGAATGTCTGTAAAACTCTTTGAGCACATCAAAGACGGCACTGTATAAATACTATATTATTATATGCATTCCCATAGGAAGCATCTCCAGGATCCTTTGATCCATAAATATTTCATTGACTCAGCCCAGCCAAAGCCTTTTCAGACTCTGCGGCATCATAAGGTAATTGACCACAGAAAGAGTTCAGAAAGTGATGCATTCGGCCTCTGCGCCAGGGCTCCCATCTCCACACTTTAATTTTGACTTGATCGTTTTAAAAACAATTTTATATCATTTTTTACATTTTAAAGTTTAGAGAAAGCATGTACCTGCACGTAATTTCTGGTTCCACGTTATAATAAGAGAATACATTGAGCATAAATACTGACACATAAAAAAAGAAAAAAGAAAAAAAAAAACACTGCTCACTTTTTAAAGAGTAAGAAACCCCACAACATTCAGGTCTCTTTCCTCAAAGATAATTCATAATACTCTTAGATCTATGTTTTTCTTCTTTTATGACATTTCAATTTAACTTCATTGCATTTCTAAGAGAGGCAACATGTGTATTTTTCACATCATTTGCAGAAGGAATAAATTTAAATATACAATTCCCCAATGAGTCAAATGTATTGTTGCCATCTCTGTATCATAATTGGGATGTCTGAATTTATTAGAAGACATATAAAATATGCTATATGTAAGCCAAATTAACTTTATTTATTATAATTCCAGAAAAACTCCCTATTTTCAAACCCAAAGAATCTTTGGAAAAACTGTTGATGATTTTTTTTAAAGATGAATGTTCTTAAGCAACAACTAAAGTTTAATGAACATATTTGAATGTAAATTATTTGTGAAAATTGCTAAATATTAAAGAAAAGTTTTAGAATTTTCAAGTCATAATATAATTATGGGTCAGAAATATTTTAATAAATAAAATCTTCTGCAATCCTAGGAAAAAAGAAAAGGATTATAACTAAAAGCTATAATTAGTTGGTTTAATTGTCTAATTGCTACCATTTTTCTGGCTTCTTCTCTACTGACTCAAAAGAACAAAAAAGCAAAACAAAGCAAAAAAGAAATGAGGAGGATGAGTTCTCATTCATTACCCTTTACCTAAAGGTTACATCAGTGGGAGTAAGAATTCCCACTCAGCTTTGTAGCAGATGTGGACTGATGCTTATAAAGAAATATTAATCATCACGATCATTAAAAAAGGAAAAGAAAAAAGCCTCATATAACAAGCAGATATTTGCTTATGGCATTCTATTAGACCAACATGACCACTGAAAATGCAAATTACTTTTATCTTCCTATCTTATTCTTGGCACACTTGCTCCCAGCCCTAGTGTCTTCCACTGTATTCCAGCAATACCTGCTCTCTTTGCTCCCCAGCCAGGATCCCCTATTCACAAGAACTTAGTTGTACTTCTGCTCATGCATGTACCTGCAAATTTGTGACTACCAAAAGGATCATGATCAAATCCACGATAACACTTGAGGACACAGATAGAATTTTACCTTTAATTCACAGGACACTCAGAAGTGAATGTATGTGTTTAATGGTATCCTGTGGTCGTGTGAAATATTGTTTCATGTGAGATGCAGAGACACTGTTTTGTGTTCTCACAGCTCCCTCCTTGAACCATGGCCAGCATAAAGAATAGTCATATGATCACCAAGACTTGTTCAGGATCCACCAGATGCATCAAATTTGTCATTTTATTTGCCCCTAAAATACATCCACTTACTCATTGGCAAATAATTATTGAGCATCTACTGAGTGCTGACAATGTTCATGATGATGAATATGGAATACAGAACATGAAGCTACCTTCCTGGAGGAGGACAGAGGGTTAGCAAGTAAACAAATCATCAGTAATATAAATTCAGAGAGTTGTATCATGTATGAAAAAGTTAAAACACGGTTAAAGATGTACAGTATCAGGCAGGTGGGCTGAGGAAGTTATCAAGAAAGGGCTCTCTGAGGATGTGACATCTAAGCAGTGACTTGAATGAGGAGAAGGAGCAGACCATTCGAAAATCTGTAGAAGGAGCATTTCATGGTCAGAAATAGCGAGAGTCGGGCTGGGCATGGTGGTTCACGCCTGTAATCCCAGCACTTTGGGATGCTGAGGCAGGCGGATCACGAAGTCAAGAGATGGAGACCATCCTGGCCAACATGGTGAAACCCCATCTCTACTAAAAATACAAAAAAGAAAAAAATAGCAGGCGTGGTGGTGCATGCCTGTAATCCCAGCCACTCAGGAGGCTGAGGCAGGAGCATCACTCGAACCCGGGAGGTGGAGGTTGCAATGAGCCAAGATCATGCCACTGCACTCCAGCCTGGCGACAGAGCAAGACTCTGTCTCAAAAAAAAAAAGGAAAAAAAAAAGAGTGAGAGCCCCATTAAGACTCTAAGAGCATGAGGATAAAGGGAAAGGATGAGGGAGGAGAGGAAGACCAGGATTAGATGTTATAGGGGCATCAAGGTATGGGTTTTAACTTAAAGGAAAGGGAAATCCTTTAGTTGTATGCATGAGGTGATGTGATGTATTTTACATTTTTGGAAGATAATTATTTGTCGATAATATTAATAGATCACCCAAGAACAGGGATTGGTGCAAGAAGACTAGGAGACCCAGAGAGAGATGACGGAAGCTGGAGTACAGAGGTTGCAGTGGAAATTGGGAAAAATATTAATCTGAGTTCTCTGAAAAACAGATTCCAAAATGGGATTAACTAGGCAAGAATTTTATTATGGGAGATGACTGCATGGAAGGCAATAGGAAAGGAGTTGGAAAATGCTGGGACATGCAAGTCTGACCCAACAAAGGACTGGGCAGAAGCATCCTAGACTGCCCTGGTAAAACTGCCTTTTGACCATCTAAGGTGGCTCAAAAAAGCCTGCAAGGAGTCCTTGAGCCGAATATGCCAACAAGGAATCTCATATGTCCCCCGAATGGGCAGCTCCCGTGCTCTGCAGCACTCAACCGTTAGCATGGAGCTGACCTTGAGGGGCAAGTCCTTAGTCTTGGTGCAAATACAGCAATGGCTTGAGAAGCCTAGCTTATTTCGGCCCTTGCTCAGTGAGACCCCCTGAAGTGGGAGGTCTCTGAGACACAGGTTTAAGGCCACTGGGGGAGCACTGATCAGAGTCAGCATACACAGAGAGAGGGAGAAGGCAAAGCTTCAGATCATGGTGTGTGGTGGAGAAGGGGAAGTATGGATGACAGCCATGACTCTTGAAACTGACTAAAGCATGATACGTTCGTGTGCAGATGATGTCACGGCGGTGAAAAGGAGAAAGCTTTCCATAGACTGGCAAGGAAAGATACATTAAATGAGAAAAACAAGGTCTAACCTCTAAACAGAATACTATTCAGAAATGAAAAGAACAAACTGCTGATTCATGCAAAGACCTGGATGAATAGCTAACAACTTAGGCTAAGTGAAAGAAGCCAGAACCAGAAGGCTGCTCACTGCATGACTGCATCTGTGTCATCTCCTGCATAAGGCAAAGCCATCGAGACGGAAATCAGATGAGGGCTTGCCAGGAGCTGGGATAGAGTGAACAGTACTGACTTCTAAGAGGCACGAAGAAATGTTCTGAAAGAGTGGTGGGTCCATTCTATGTCTTGATGTTGGTGGTGTTTACATGATTGTATGCATTTGTTGAAACTCATAGTACCAGACACATTTTCAGGGTCAGGGTTAGGGTTCAATAAAATGACTGAATGTAAATTTCCCCTCAAGAAACCCAACTTCAAAAAAAGTACAAAAGAGCATTTTTAGTTTGTTACCCTTGAAGTAAAAAAGGAGCATAAAAGAATTTATATTTGCATGTTTTTATAATTATATTAAAAAAAGACTGTAGAAGCATAGGTAAATAAATCATAGTGGTTAACTCTTAGGAGGTGGAACTTTGGGCAAGCAATAAAGATGTGGGGAAAAAATGTCTACTATTTATGAAATAAATTTTAAATAAATAAAAATATTTTGAAATAAAAGAGAGAGAGAGGACTCAAGAGAATGCAAACATTTTGACTAAGAATTGAGTGAATAATAGCCATACGATGAGTGAAGATGGGGGAGCCCAGGAAGAGGTAAATTGTGGGCATAGAGTGGGAGGGAGTAAGAACCGAGGGTCCCGTGTTGCATGCCAGCAGTTAGAGATGCCTATGAACCTCCAGATGGAGCTGATGAACAGGCTGGGTTTTGTACCAATCTCAGGGTCAAGGACAGTTCCCAGGCTGGAAATCGATGTCATTAGAGTGCTGTTGGTGTTGTCAGCCATGGTTCAGGATGAATGAACACTTACAGGCAGAGTGGAGAGAAGGAAGGCACCAAGGCCACACCCCATCAAGAACTGATGGAGAGAAAGAGGAGTCCCTGAAGCGGATGGAGAAATGGCCAGAGATGTAGGGGACAATGTGGGCAGTGGAGTGTCCCAGAAGTCAAGTGCAGACCATATTTGAAGGAGGAAAATCTCGGCCAGGTATAGTAGCTCCTGCCTGTAATCCCAGGACTTTAGGAGGTCAAGGCAGGCAGATCACCTGAGGTCAGGAGTTTGAGACCAGCTTGGCCAACATGGTGAGACCCTGTCTCTACTAAAAATACAAAAATTAGCCAGGCGTGGTGGCGCACGCCTGTAATCCCAGCTATTCAGGAGGCTGACGCAGAAGAATCCCTTGAACCCAGGAGGCAGAGGTTGCGGTGAGTACGGTTCCTGTCAGAGGGAGACTCTGCCTCCAAACAAACAAACAAACAAACAAAATTTAAAAAAAAAAAAAAGGAAGGAGGAAAATCTAGTCTATGATTTCAGAGGCTTCCAAAATATCAAATCAGAGGAAAACTGAGAATTGGTGGCTAGATTTGCATGATGTTTATGGGTGATTTTGACAAGAGCTGTCTTAGAGAAGGGGGCAGGGAAAAATCTTGGTTAGAATGAATTTATTAAAGGAAAAAAAGGAGCTGGGGACGGGTGACAGTGAGCAGACTCCACGTGACAATCTCTGTGGTGAGTATTTTAGGTGAAGAAAGAGCCGTTTGACTGACATCACCATGTTTGTTTACTGATAGGAGTAAGACGGTAGAGGGGGATGAGAATTTGCAAACAATCTGAAATTGCCAGTTTGAATGGAGTTATTTTCAAGATATTTCTTCATAAAATTGCATCTGAAATGTATGTGCACCCTACATATTGCAATGAAAGAAATACTCTTCTATGGGTTTAATTATAGATCTGTTATGTCCTAAAACAATATCACCTCAAGCTCTTTCAAAATTAATGATTTTGTACAGAAACAGGTATTAATTTTCAAATTCTCTATGTAATTAAGGTCATCATTGCAATTTCAATAACATAATTTTCATTTACTTTTAATACACTTCAACATTTTTCATTCTTTGAAATGAGATAACCTTTTAAAGTACACCCTCCAATGTACTCCATGGCCACATCAGAGCTACAATGGCTGTGAAAATCCTTTACCTAAAACTAACGGTATTCTTTTTAGTGTGGCTTTTATAACAGTCATAAAAAATTATTCTTTCAAGGAAGGAACACAGGAAATGTAAAAATAAGTAAAACACAATATCCTCCCATAGGAAATTGATAATCTAAAATGGGAGTTACCATATACACATAAAACACTACAATATGTTATGTGTTAAAAGAACTACAAACCGCTATAGGAACTTGGGGGAAGGGGAGATCAGTTTCCACCCAGTGTGATGGAGGAAGACTTGGCTGTGAAGGTCCCAGAGGAAGCAGAGGGCACTCTCAAGCCAGGGAACCTGAGGAAGGGTTATTTATGGAGGGACGTCTGTAAACAGAGTTTTGGGTGTTAGGAAGCCAACTGCAACTCAGCAACCTGGAGTTGTCACAGCCGAAGGTCAAAGTGACAAGTGTCACCAAGAGCACTTCCCAGTCACGGCGAGGCAAACAGGGATAGGCGAAAGAAGCCTCATAGAGAAGCAGCAAGCTTTAGTCAAGGGAGGCAGCCAATAGGAAGTGACCTCACAGCAGGCACTGAGGACTAAATTCCCTAACTTCTCCCTGTTCCCTTCCTCTGAGTCCCCGCCAGGGCTCCCCACTGACATCCCCAACAGAAAGCTGCAGGCCTGGGAGCCTGTCCATGATGCTCAGCATCCTGAGGCACACACCTGAGATTTGAAAAACGAATCATTAGAGGTTAGGTGTGCTCCTCCAGGTAGAAGGCATAGCAAGGCCAAATGTCAAAAACCATGTACAAGAATCATGGTTTGCCTTCCACCTTGACTATACATACAATCAAAGTTAAGAATAAGATGTGAGATCAAGCTTAGAGGACCTGGGCAGGGCAATGAATACTGTGCTCGGGGTTTGCGTTTGACTTCGTAGAAAGTGAAGACTCACTGTAAGTAGCCAGTATTCCAGTGCAGCACAGAGAAAAGCAGGGAGGCAGGAAATTCGAGGCAGGGAATCTGCAGGACTGAAGACCCAGCCAGCTGTGTTTCTGTGTCTAATGTTCTCCATAGGATAATCAAATTAAAATCCTTTTTAGCTAGGCAAGAATCTAAATGAATTTCCCAGAAAATGAGAGATTCAGCTACTATCAGAACGCTTCTGATACTGTGAGCATGAGGCACAAGAAGTATTTTGAGGAAAGTAAATGATGGCACACTTGGAAATGGAAAAACTCAGTTCAGAACTTGACCAGACTTTGAAGCTACATTTTCACTGTGAAAATGGTGTGACCACTGTGGAAGACAGTTTGACAGTTATCCAAAAAGGTGAGCATCAAATTTTCATATGACCCAGCAATTCCACTCTTAGTATAGCCAAAAGAATGGAAAGCAGGGACTCCAACAGATATTTGCACACCAGTGTTCACTGCCGCATTACTCACAATAGTCGAAAGGCAGAAGCAGCCCAAGTATCCATCAACAGATCAGTGGACATACAGTGTAGCCTCTATACATGATGGAATGTTATTCAGCCAGACAAAGAAATTAAAATTTTGAAATAGGTGAGTGCCTTGCGCGGTGGCTCACTCCTGTAATCCCAGCACTTTGGGAGGCCGAGGCAGGCAGATCATGAGGTCAGGAGATCGAGACCATCCTGGCGAACACGGTGAAACCCTGTCTCTACTAAAATACGAAAATTAGCCAGGCGTGGTGGTGGGCGCCTATAGTCCCAGCTACTCGGGAGGCTGAGGCAGGAGAATGGCGTGAACCCGGGAGGCGGAGTTTGCAGTGAGCCGAGATTGCGCCACTGGACTCCAGCCTGGGCAACAAAGCGAGACTCTGTCTCAAAATAAATAAATAAATAAATAAGAAACAGGAAAGTGCCCTGATCCCTCTTGCAGGACATGTGACACGGGCGTGGCTTGCCTGTTGTGTCACTGCTGCTGCTCATACCCTGACAGGACAGGGAGCACACAGACGGGCAGATGCAGGAGCTGGGGCAGGTGCAGGAGCCGGGGCAGGTGCTTTGGGCTCTGGCCCTGCAGTCGTATCTAAGGGTGGATGCCTGCAACCCCTGTGTTACAATGCTTTTAGCCTTGCCATCCGCAGACAGCTTACGTGTTTACCAGATCAGTGGACCCTCTGCCTTTTCACAAGGGCAGAGGGCCAGTGTGACATCTTTCTGTATCCTGAGCTCTTGCCCAGCATCCTAGAAGAATTGGGTCACACATGGGCTTGAAGGATGAATATAGGGTTTTAATGAGTGGTGGAGGTGGCTCTCAGCAGGATGGATGAGGAGCCAGAAGGGAGGATGGAGCGGGAAGATGAGCTTCCCCCGGAGTTTGGCTGTCAAGCAGCCGATTTCTCCAACTGCCCCCAGACGAAGTCCTCTCGGTGTTCAGACGTTCCTCTTCTCTCTTTCTCTGCCACATTGTTCTGCCATTCCTCTGCTTGTCTCATCTCCTCCTCTGCTCATTTGCTTCTGGAGCCTGGGGTTCAGAGTTTATATGGGTATAGGATACGGAGGCGTGGCGGGCCAAAAAGCAACTTTTTGGGCACAAAAACCAAAATGCTGTTCCCACTTAGGGCCGTGGGTCTCCAGGCTTGAGGGTGAGGCCTTTACCAGGGAACCTCCTTCTTCTACACAGTATTTCCCTGTCTCCTGTCTGTATCATTTTGACATATGCTACAACGTGAATAGATCTTAAAAACATTATGCTAAGTGAAAGAAGCCAAACACAGAAGAAAAAATGTTGTGTGATTCCACTTATACAAGATACCTTGACTGGATAAATTCCTAAAGACAGAAAGTAGACAAGAAGTTAGCAGCAGCTGGGGTGTGGGGGGAAGTTAGGGATTAATGGGCACAGAGTTTGTGTTTGAAATGATGAAAAGTTTCAGATATAGATAGTGATGAGGCTTCTGAAACATTGTGAATGTATTTAATGCCAATGAATTGCACAGATCCAAATAATTAAAATAATAACTATTATGTCATTTGTAGTTTACTACAATGGTTTTAAAAAATCAACTACTGATACACACAACAGAAAGTATGTGATGTGCATCAAAAAGAAAGATTTCCTGTGTTAAATAATGTGTATCCAATTTTACAGCATTTTTCAAATTACCATTCTCTACCAGTGAAGTCTGTAGCAGGTCCAGGCATACAGTATGCACATTGTACATTCTAGAAATCTATTAATAATCCTACTGTATAGCAAGCCTGCATGCACGCACACGCCACATACCATACACACACCACCGCCCCCCACCACCACCACACACACACACACACCCGGTGGCGGGAAACTGCTTTCTTTGCCTATTCTAAAGCTATTCTAAGAGACCAATTCACACAGAAGTAAAGACCTACTTGTACAAACTGTGGTAATTTTACAAACCATACACTGTCTGAGCTTCCGCTAAGGAAATGCTGTGATTTTTCATGTTACACAAGAAAACCAAAGAAGGATCATTCTAATGCAAATTGGCCATTTCAAGCCATTCACCAATGGAAGGCTTCTTGAATAGTGCAAAAGTTGAGTTGTTAATATGGCTTGTTTAGTTGCTTTTAGTTGTTTCTTTTTTTCTTTTGGTTTGTTTTACTTTAATCAGAGTAGAAAATAACAGAGAAAAAAAAAAGGAAAAAACTAATGGTGTAGTTCAGAAGTTTTAGAAGTATCTATTTTACATTACAAGGCATTGGAAGGCACATTTCCAAGATGAGGAGTGGAACTACGAGAAAGAATTTAATATGGGGAGAAATCACTGTTCCTTGAATCAGAAGACTGAGAATTTACCCCCCAGTAAACACAGACATAACTTAATTGAATAGTCATTGTCAGCCCTGTGGGCCCAAGCTAAGCCATCACATCCCCTGTGACCTGCTTGTAGACATCCAGATGGCCTGAAATAACTGAAGAATCACAAAAGAAGTGAAATTTAAATGGCCTGTTCCTGCCTTAGCTGATGACATTCCACCACAAAAGAAGTGAAAATGGCCGGTCCCTGCCTTAACTGATGACATTACCTTGGGAAATTCCTTCTCCTGACTCATCCTGGCTCAAAAGCTCCCCCACTGAGCACCTTGTGACCCCCACCCCTGGCAGCCAGAGAACAACCCCCTTTGACCGTAATTTTCCTTTACCTACCCAAATCCTATAAAACGGCCCCACCCTCTCTCCCTTCGCTGACTCTCTTTTCGGACTCAGCCAGCCCGCACCCAGGTGATTAAAAAGCCCGCACCCAGGTGATTACTGCTCACACAAAACCTGTTTGGTGGTCTCTTCACACAGACGCGCGTAAAATAGTCATGACTTAGCCCACATATTTTAAATATTTTCTTAGTCTTACATAAGATTTATTTTCAAATACATAAAGAAGAAATTTAGAACTTGCACATTGAAGACAAAAAATAAAATATTGATGACATCTTTATATCCAAGGAAGACCATGCCTTCTATTAATAAATCGTTTTTCTTAAAAAGTGATTTCAAAGCATTTATTTTATTATCTGTTGAAAAGCAAAAACAACTTTCATGTTTCACAGCTGCCTGAACAATGGCAAAGTTTGTTTACACCAAATAAGTCACTAGTCCTCATGAGAAATGAGTGACACTTTCAAAAAGGGATAGACTAATACATTTCCAATTTTCTTTTGAAACAACGGTGTTTTAAAAGATAAAGTTTCCCAATATTTATAAACATAAAATATTTTTCTAAACATATTATATTTCACTCCTATTCACCATAAAACAAATCTAAAAATATTAATATTGGTCCTGTAGACTCGTATTTATAACAATAAAATTTTCTGTCTCATCGTAAAAAAAAATATCGAGATTAAATTTTTTTTTTTAAAAATCATCTTGTTATCCAAACCCATCCTTT
>NW_016825370.1:377532-395363 GCF_001698545.2 Rhinopithecus bieti | reverse complement strand
AAATTTTTTTTTAAAACATCATCTTGTTATCCAAACCCATCCTTTGTTCCATAATAAAGTTTTGTAACTGCCTGGGTTTTAAAATGGTCATTGACAAGGAAGAGTCTCGGGTTCGTGTTTTAGAAGTAACTTCATTCAGATGGAGTTTGTCCTCCACTTACTCAGCAATGAGCAGTCTCCTGTCTTTAGAGGAAACAATGAGCACCTTTTTTGCTGTGACATGAGAGCAAGTTTATTAGGTAAATAAAGGAATAAAGAACCCATTGAGCCCTTTTAAGGCTTTACCTGAATTCAAGGACCTCGAAGTGGAAAGAACCACTGAGATCTCCGGCTGTGATACGACTTCTGCCTGCTCTCCAGGAGATCTCCAGTTCTCCCAGACTCTTGCACTGGACCAGACAAGAGTAGCAGGTGAATTCTTATTCTTGAATCCCTCAACTCCTGTGTTTTGAGGTCAGTCTGAAGCTAGGAGAGCCTGAATGATGTCAAATGTGTTGTTCTAAATAGTAATTATTTTAATGTTGAACTTCAGAATTCCACTCTGCATTCCTTCCCCATCTCCTTTTTTGAATCATTCTTTCTTTTTTTGAGACAGAGTCTCACTCTGTCACCCAGGATGGAGTGCAGTGGTGCCATCATAGCTCACTGCAGCCTCAGCCTCCCACACTCAAGTGATCCTCCCATCTCAGCCTCCTAAGTAGCTGGGACTACAGGTGCATGGCACCACACATGGCTGATTGCTTTATCTTTCATAGCGATGGGGTCACATGTTATTGTCCAGCCTGGTCTAAAACTCCTGGGCTCGAGTCATCCTTCCACCTCAGCCTCCCAAAGTGCTGGGATTATAGGCGTGAGCCACTGTGCCTGGCCAACACTTTCTGATTCTTAAATGATAAAATAAACTTCCTAAATGGCATATTATCATTATAGAAAAGACTATCTTTGCCATCAAATGAGACTGATGTGATCTATGAGGCAAAATGACAGGAAAGACGACTCCAGGAGATGTCCTAGGGAAACCTGAAATGCAATCTCTGAGGAATAATTCTTTGGCCTTTTGAATACAACAAAATCCAAAATTTCCAACAAAATATGTACAGACCTGTCTTTGCATGAGCACTTTGTTTCTTACATTTCCTAATTCGTCAAATAAAATTAAACTTCAGGGACAATTATTAAAATACATAAGATCATCTCCTTACCTAATAAAACATTTGAAAGTTTACGTTCTCATCACAAGGAACTGTGTAATGATATAACCACCACCTTCCAGAAAAAAACATGATTTTTACACTGAAAACCATCAATGACTATAATTTAAGATGAGATTACCTACATCCTTCTGTAATAACTACTAGCAGATTAAAATCTAACATGTTTTTGTTATTTTTTCTTATCAACTAGCTATTTTATAGATATTGATTTTACTTTTTCGAGCTCTGAATGAAATGTGGTAAGCCACCTCACCTCCATATTTCCATTTTTTAAATGTATACATTATTTCTATTCAGAAGTTAGTAACTTTTTTTAAATTGGCAAGGTGAGAAGAGTTATTAGTATCAACTTTGTGATTCTTCCTAAATATATACACTATTTGAATTCATTTATTTCTTAAGGATTTCTGTCAACTTTGGTGATAAATAGATAAATAAATTTTGGAGTTATAGACTTTTTTATCTTGTATGTTTACCTTCCATATTTTAACACAGGATAGATGGAATTCTAAATTTGCATGTGTGTTTTCTTAATATAATTGGAAGTGGTACTTCTCAACCAACCAAATAGATAAAAATAGATAATTTTTTATAATTTGCAGTCAAAATTATCTATTAGGTTGCTGCAAAAGTAATTGCAGTTTTTGCCATTAAAAGTAATGGCAATTACTTTTGCAGCAGCCTAATAAAATCATTTTACAATTCAAAAAACCTACAATACTTATACATTTATTATATATAGGAAATATAATGTAATTAGTCATGTTCATATCTTACTGAAAGCTAGGGTATTTTGAATATCCTTCTAAGATACCATCTAATGCCCATTGAAGTCTTTTCTATTTATGAATAATACCAATAAACATCACCATAAAAAGTTATCAAAGGATTTATACCCATTTTCTTTTATTATCTGACTTATTTTATATAGCTAATTTTAGTAAAAATGTCAAAGTCAAAATGAATACAAAGACACAATAAGAAAATTCATTTCATTTTCTGTGTTATAAAGAATCACTCCGTTTCTTATACATCTCTGCAAGTCAGCTGAAATAACGTCCTCTATTTACCTGCAGCTTCAGTTGACTACTCCCTAAAGGGCATTTTCAGATTCTGAAACATAAACTCACCTAACTTAATTCATGCTGAAAAAAGCTCACATCCACAGCCACAGTGTCTGTCAATAAACGAATTGTCTTCAAAATAATTCGAAAGAAGAAACCGTCAAAAGAAAACTGATTTTTTTTTCATATTTAGTTACTGTAATCTCTCACCCACTCCTCCTTTTTTCTCACTGAAACATCCAGTCACCGTTATTTTAAAGCATATTCTTCAGCCTTAATCTGTATCCCAGCACTTTTCAAAGAGGAATTCTGTAGCTCTGTCCCAGGGCTCGGGACGCATGGTGGATTTAGTTCCGTCTCGGTGGGATAGTCTTTAACTGAGCTAGTGGCATTCTGAGCTTTTGCATAAGACTTTAAATTCAAGTTGGCAAGAAATGGTCACTCTAAACTGATATTTGAATCAGACTTTCCAAAATTATTATTCTCTTAAAAAATAACTTTACAAAATAAGAAATGCCCACAAAACGTAGAATCTTCACTCTTTTTTGTCAATATTTAGAACAATCTTTTGCCAAAAACTATGTCAAGTACAGGAAAACTTATTAGTGAGAGGGCTATTTACCCTTAGACGATATTTGAAACTTGAATACCTACAATGTTGACCGAAGGGTTATTTAAAATGCAGAGGGTGAGAAAGATAAATAGAGCATGGCAGAACTGAGGAAATTCAGCAGTGTGTGCTTGTCTTCATTTATTAAAATTTTGGTGCTGTGAAGTTATATCTTTTAAATTCATTAAAAGTTGTCTATGGCCTGTCTGTATGGCCTGACATCCAAAATAACACCATGAGGGATGCATAGAGTTCATATGTTCAGTGAACCAGCGGGGCAAGACTTTATCACTTTTTTCGTTCAAAAAGTTTGGTATCAAGAAAAAAGTAGAAGATTAACAATAAAGAAGAAACACACAAGCAATTGACCATGGTACCCATGCACAGATTCAAGATTTCTGCTCCTGAACTGATGTATACAGGAGGCCAATATCTGAAGATGACTAAGTTCTTCTAGGTCTATTCCATTGCTATTTGCATTTTGAAATCTGAGATGCCTAGAGAGAAGAGGTTCTGCTTCATGTTTCTACGAACTGTAAATCATATCTGTGTGTTCAATCCTCCATGGATTTTCTTCTCTCTCACATATATGGTTCATTCTCTCCTTCAGCTATAGCTTCTACTCTCTAATTATATTTAAGCTCATGTCACTTCATTCATTGAAAACAAAACAAGAAAAAGCCAAAATGCTTTTTAAATTCCTACAGACCATAACAGAGACCAATGAAATTGAAGGCTTGGAATAGGGAGATGGAGCAGCAGAGGAACATGTATAGGAAGGTGGTTTTCCACCCTATGTCCTTAGTACCTTCTGAATCGTGTGAATGTACTGCCTATTCAAGAACTTAGTATTTTTATGTGCAGATTCTTGGACCCCACCCTAGATCTATTAAAACAGAATCTCCAAGGTGGGGCCCTGGAGTCTGCATTTTAACAAGCTCTCGGCGTGAATCTGATGCATACATAGGGAAGCAAAAAGATGCTGCAGAATATAAACACAGATGGCCCAGGACTGACAGGGCCCCATGTGTCAGCGAATACAAAGAATGCTGAAAAACCACCTGCTGCACAAGGGGCCTCCCTCACCAGCCTGCTCTGATGCCTGAGATTCTGTAGCTAGACATTCTGTCTTCAGTATGTTCTTGTACAAGTGTGATGCTGAAGGACTGAAGAGAGAAATCTTGCCTTCACCAAACTCACCCTTCAATCTGCTTTTCCAGAGCTGTCTAATCAGCGCAAAATCTTCTAAAACACAGGCTCTTCACACTTTGATGACTTCACCATCCGCACATGATGGCACAATTTGGATCTGTGTCCCTGCCGTAATCTCAGGTCAAATTGTGATATCCAGTGTTGGAGGAGGGGCCTGGTTGGAGGTGATTGGATCATGGGGGCAGTTTCTCGTGAATGGTTTAGCACCACTCTCCTTGTGCATTCTCATGATAGAGTTCTCATGAGATCTACTTGTTTAAAAAGTGTGTGGCCCCTCCCTGCTCTCTTTCTTGCCCCCATACCAGCCATGTGAAGTGCCTGCTTCTCCTTTGCCTTCCACCATGATTGGAAGCTTCCTGAGGCCTCCCCAGAAGCAGATGTCGCTATGCTTCTGGTATAGCCTGTGAAACCATGAGCCAATTAAACCTCTTTTCTTTATAAATTACTCAGTCTCAGGTATTTCTTTATAGCAGTGCAAGAACAGACTAATACACAGGCCCACTGCAATCTGTTTGATACTGACACCTATCTGAAGTGATTTTTGTGAGTGTCACCGTGATTCTTTAGTAGTCACATGCCATAGCCTTTTGTCATTCCTGGGTCTACTAGCTTCATCCTTCTTCAAACCCTGGTTTCCCAGGAAGTGTGTCATATTCTGCAGTCCTCATTCTCCTCTTTCTTTAATGTGTCCTTCTTTATGCTCCCAGAACTCTCTGCCTCACTCCCTACAAGTTGTTCTTGGGACCTCCTCTCTCTACCCCATACAATCATCTCCTAGATAAGTGTTTCTCACTCTGTGGTCTCTCTCCTGAGATACAGACCTGCTTCCCCTGCTCCCCCAAGCATTTCCCCTGGAAGTCCTTTGTATCTACAGCTATAAAACTGAATGAACTCTGACCTACAATTTCAGTTCCTACATTGTCCCAGGCAGTAGATTCCATCTTTTCATTTGTTGTTTGGTCCGTCCCCTCTCCCTCTCATCCTGACTCCAGATCTTTATAATTCTGTGTGTTTATCCTTGGCAAAGTCTTTCCAATAATGATTTCCTTTCTATTCCTGCTTTCTATGGCAAGTTCAGCCATGTTACCACTAGACTGGATTGCTATAATAATTGCCTTTTAACTCGTCTGTCTCCATTGTTTCCTAATACTAATTTTGCTGAAAACAACAAAACATGAAACATTATATTTATTTGGGTGCTCTTTGCCTTTTGTTTGTTGTTGTTAGTGAACATTTTAGAGCACCAATCAGATGCCAGGCACTTGTCTAAATATTTTACAAAATGAAATCATGTTATATTCATGACAACCTTATTTTAGGGATGAAGAAACTGAAATACCTAAAAGCTGAATGACTTTATTCAGGTCACGTTACTATTCTGAGGTGGATCAAAGATTCAAAGCGAGGCAGGCTGAGTCCAGAGCCATGTTCTCCATAACCCTGTTATGTTAACTCTCAGCATTAGTTTAATAATCATCAGCACAGAGTCATCCAATCACGTTATGATCAGAAACATCTTAATGTATCTTCACTGAATATTGACATTTTTACAAATCTGTAATGTGAAACTTAAAGCTGGAATTTGATTTTCTCTCTGTTTAATTCTATAGCCATTATTCTCCCATTATTCTCTTCCACACAAACTAAACAGTCTTAGCAATAAACAATATAGATTATTTTCTGATTCCAGGATGATAATTTAGTCACTTTCTTCACTGGTTTGAGCTTTCCTCAATACCTGTCAAAATTTTAGCAGAAGTTGGTCTAATGGCCTAAAATTAAGAAGTGTTGGAAGAAGCAAAATTGAAATCAAATGCAGCAGAGACTACATTTGTCCTCTTACTGGAAACAACTAGTAACCAGCAACATACCCAGGAAACAACGATATTTAAGACACTGGACATTAAACAACAAAGGAGAGTGATGACAGAGGATACAAATGAAGGCAGGGAGCTTATCTTCTAGACAGAGTTTCTAGACTGAGTATGAGGAGGTGCCAGCCCAGGCTGAGCCTGGAAGACTCTATGGGTTGAACGGACAAAACTGGAATCTGCAGATACCATGGGAGCTAGAGCTTGTAGGGTAGAGCATCACTGATCTATAGGGCAATTTCAAGACTCCTAATAAAGTAAGACTGAGTCCTCATGAAAAGAGGAGAGAGAGAAGAAAATGAAAACAATAATAACAAAGAAATGATGGCCCCAAACCTTTTAAATTTGATAAAAACTATATACTCATACATCTAAGAAGTTCGGCAAGCCACAAGGCCTAAAAAAAAAATTCATGAAGAAAACTGCACAAAGATGTGTCAAAATCAAATTGCCCAATACTAGGGAAAAAGAAAAATTCTGAAAAGTTGCCAGAGAAAAGGGACACATTGTGACACTGAGTCCAGAGGAACAAAGATGAGGAAGACAGTAGATTTCTCACTGGAAATAATGTCAGTCAGAAGACAATGGAACAGTGTCTTTAAAGTAATGAAAGAAAAAAACTACTTAAATTGCAAAAGATAATAAACTAGAGCAAAAAGAATAACAATGTATTAAGGTGTTTGTAATATATGTAGAAGTAAATTGTGCTATAATAACAGAACAAAGATCAGGGTGAGATAAATGTAAGCAGATGGTTACAAGGTTCTTGTACTATACCCAAAGATTGTGATAAGTTAAAGATACTCACAAACAATAAATTAACCACAAAAAAATTACAACAGAGACTTATAGCTTATAAGCCAAAAAGGAGATAAAACAGATACATCAAAAACACAAAATGGATGCAAACTGAGGCAGGAAATGAGAGGAAACAAAAACAGATGAGACAAATAGAAAGCAAAACTAAGATAATAGATTTAAATCCAATCATAACAATAACTACATTAAATATAAATGGTCTGGCTGGGTGCAATGGCTTACACCTGTAATCCCAGCACTTTGGGAGGCTGAGATAGGCAGATCACTTGAGGTCAGGAGTTCAAGACCAGCCTGGCCAATATGGTGAAACGCTGTCTCTATTAAAAATACAAAAATTAACCAGGTGTGATGGTGCACATCTGTAGTGGCAGCTACTCAGGAGGCTGAGGCATGAAAATTGCTTGAACCTGGGAAGCAGAGGTTGCAGTGAGCCAAGATCACACCACTGCACTCCAGCCTGGATGACAGAGCAAGGCTCTGTCTCAAAAGAAAAAAAAAAAAAGGTATATACATATACTTTTATATATATATACACACACAGTATATATAAGTATATATACACTTATATATATACACACACACACACATAGTGC
The DNA here is from genome assembly GCF_001698545.2 of Rhinopithecus bieti. NCBI lineage: Eukaryota > Metazoa > Chordata > Mammalia > Primates > Cercopithecidae > Rhinopithecus > Rhinopithecus bieti. The sequence continues at coordinate 387,980 of NW_016825370.1, read as the reverse complement.
CAACGGGTCAATTAAAAGAGTGATTGTTGAATTGAATTTAAAAAGTCAAGAGCCAACTATAAGCTGCCTTCAAAAAAACCCACTTTAAATATAAAACATAAGTAGGTTAAAACAAAAAGATAGAAAAAAATATGCTATACTAACACTATCAAGAGGAAGCTAAATTAACTATATTAATATTGGAAAAAGCAAAGAAAATTATTAGAAATTTAAGTCATTTTATATTTGATGAAAACCACATACTCACACATTCACGAAGATGAACAAACGAAAGGAACATGAAGAACGCCACAATTAGATACATCACATTCAAACTGTCCAAAACCCAGAAAAAGAGCAATTCTTAATTCCACATCAAAATCAGCGAACGCATGCATCTGTAAAAACACATTTTTAAGCAGAAATGTGGAGCTACAGAGGCATACAAAGGACACAAAGAGCTACCAATGGTCCAGTGCCAAAACAAACAGGAGGAGAAGGCCTGGGACAGGACCAGTAACCATGTGGCAAGCCACAGAGCTACATCTTTAACCCAGAATCCAATGCGTGACTACTGAAAAATTCTGTGCAAAGAAATGGGATGAACAAATGTTAAAGGAAAAACAACTTTCTGGAAGTAGGTGTATTTGGAATGGTAGAATGTGATGCAGGAATAAGATAATAAAACAAGAGGTCATAGTACCTGGGGATGAGGAGAAGATGTTCAAAAGCCAGAGAGGAATGTGTCCCAGAAAAAACTATTATAAGAATACGGATATGATGAGCCTTATGACTATTAAATTATTGTCTACATTTTAGTGGCACAGTGACCATCTGGAGAGCAAGAAACAGCTTTTTGTCTTCTATCTCCAGCATCAGCACAAAGCTTTCCATAAATGTTTTTGGGACAAATGAATAAATTAATCTGATCACGGATTCATATTTTTATGTACTTTTTTAAGTTCAGAGACACTATTATTTATAATTCTAGAACTTTCTCATATTCGAGTTTCTGGGGAAAAGATATACCCAATATAATGTTAGCTATATCCTTTCTCAAATGTTGCTCAAATGGGTTGAATATAAAATTACAACAAAATCATAAATTAGCATGACTCAAGAATGAAGCAATTGGGTTCGGTCCTGTCTTTCAGAAACAGTCTCATAATTGTATTGTTTCCATGAGAAATAGTCCTACTTCCCTAGTTAACAAGAAAATACACACACCTTAGAGAGAGCAAAGAACAGGGGAAGAGAAAGAGAAAACTTTTTTAGTAATTATAATTTCAGACTAAAAATTAGTCAGTGCTAACATTCCCATCCTTTCCATTGAATTTCCTTTCATCTCTACTAACATTGAATATCATTTTAAAAAATGAAGCTTCAATAGATCATAGGGTCTGGATTTAAAACCTAGTTTTGGGAGTTAATAATTAGGTGGTCTTGGTTACTCTCTTAGGCTCAGTTTCCATGACTATAAAATGGGAGTGTACTGGACATAAGTGATCCCCGACTCCAAATATTCTCAGCCTCACCTCTTACTCCAGCCATGGCTGAAGAGAGCAGTTTGGCCCAGCTCTCATCAGCTCTAAGGAGGGACAGGTGACAGCATCCCATTCCAGGCCTGTGCCAAGGGGTCTCCAGCTCCTCGGTGTGGTGCCCATGGGAAAACAGACAGGTTCAAAGGGGATGAGTGGGGCTGTTAGCATCCCTTCGCCTTGCCTGACAGGAGTATACAAGGCTACAAACATTTCTCCCACGTCCAGCCTAGGAGACAGTTCCTGGATCTATTTCTGAAGCCTTTTCAAAAGGCCCCTTGTCCAGAGTGGACAACTTCAAACTGCACCCTCGCACTGGCTTTCCCTCCACTCCTGTTTCACTTCCAATCCTTTTCTCTCTCTCTGACGGTTTATTTGTCACGGGCTTTGCTTTTGAAATCACCTGAGCTAAGGCAGGCAGTAAGAATGCTGGTATCCCCACACGGTAGGAAAGGGATAAAATGAGATGATTTGCGTAAATAGAGTGCTTAGGATTTTAGAGGCATTGCACTAAGTGCTTTGCATAACCTAACACTTTAAGCCCCTTGGGGTGGGTACTACTACCATCTCTTTGTTACAGAGAAGAAAACTGAGGCACAGAGAGGGAAGGCACATTGGACAGGATCACAGAGCTCAACCGTGACCTCTGAGCCACCGTGTGTCCTATACTCTCAACCACTAAAGCACACAGTAGGTGCCTTCACCTTTTAAAGGTGCTATTTCAAACTTAACATTGGCTTTGAAGGTTGGAAAACTGTAAGGGACAAGGAGGAATAAAGTGCAGTAGGCATCATAAATCTGCCACTGTGATCAGCTGTTATTCAAGTTGGCTTTGATCTCTAAGAGATGAGACGTAAAGATGGGCTATGTTCTGTACACACAGGGAGGACCCCACTGGCATATAAAAATCGTAGAAGACAAAATTGATTTAGATGCTAAGTTTTCCTGTTTAAATTCCACTTATCCTATTGACTTTAAACATAGCCTTTTGCTTTAAATGTAGATTTTTCCCATTATCTATTCCCTGAGGGCAAGTCCCGTTCACAGATATCTATCTAGCTCATGCATACTGAAGCTTGATGTCCAAAATCCCCTTATCAAATGAGATTACAGTCTTTTTTTCCAATTTAAAGGCAACCGATATCCAGGTACAAGAAATAAAGATAGAGCCAGGCAACCGAAACTCGTGGCCGCAGATCCTCGCTGTGTAAGCAAGATACTGTTCTGACGTGAATGAAGATAAGAAAAGCTTCTGAGGTGGGAGGACTGTAACCCCACTGGCCTTCCCTTCAGAAACTCAGCCCAGCGGTCCCTCAGGAGCCCCAAGTACCTACAACTGACTGTTAACCAACCCCAGGAGGAAGAAAAAGAGGGGCTGGGTGTGAATCCATTTTAATATTAGTCTTCTTTCAGTCTCAAAATCAAAACATCAAGTTGTCACTTTAGAATGAATAGGACTTGTGAAGCTGAGCTCGGTAGTTTGCCGAATCTGAGACCACACCCAGGTCTAGCCAGGGCTGGCGGACACACATTTAACTTTCTGGGATCTATATGAGCTCTAATTTAAGAAAAAAAAAAACCAAGTTACATAAAAAAGAAATACATTGCATTTCCTCCTAAGAGAAGCCCATCAGAATGACAAAAATTTGATTTCATCATAGGCCTTTAAAGTTATCACCCAAGACCATAAAAGTTAACACTGGGTAAAGAAAACAGACTCACGGAGAAGATGTAGTCAGCTGTGAGTTTATAGGAGTTCTCAAGTAAAAATGCTGCTTTTGATTTGTAAAAGGAGAGGTCCTATAAAATAGTTGGCATTCAGAGACAAGGAAAATAGCAAGGGTTTTTGTAACTATAAATAAGGCTTATTTTATTTTGTAGAAGGCTGGTTGGTCTCATACATCTTGTGGATATAACAGACTATTTTGGCCTTTCCTGGCCACCTCCCAGCCCTGACTTCAGAAGAAGCTTGAAGACACTGGGAAATTTCTGAGCAACATATTGAGCCATACAAATCCGACTACCAATCTCAATACAAGGGCTGTTTCTTGAAGACCGTGCCATTCCTTTAAAACTGCACCAATTTTATTAAGGGAAAAAAATCCTCTAAATATTACAGGAATAGCTGAGAATGCAGATTAATCCACCCGAATAAAGAACTACTGCCCTGTCAGCAGGAAAAGCCATTTTCTGAATAAAGCCCAATGAATCTGGTCATGACCTGGACACTACTTTTCAGTTCATTTTCATAGAAAGATGATCAAAATTTCTACTTAAATGTTATTTGCAGCTGCTATTGCTTGCCATTTCCTGAAATCTGGAATTCCACTTTTTTGGAAAAGATAATTTTCGAGGGATCATTTTCAGAAGTTTATGGTATATCCCCTTGGAAATTTCTTTGTGACACCAATAAAATATTACCAGATAACTCAGAAGTGACACCATCAATGTATGTCTATTGCTGGAAGAAATATATACATTAAAGCTTAAAAATATAACTAAAATTTTCAAACATTAAAATAAATTTGATTGTAAACACATTCTAATTTATCTCAAGCTTGAGAAATATTTTGTAGGATCTATTTATGCAACAAATATATTCATACTTACCATGACTACCATCGAAAATCTGAGAAAACCTTTGCTATGGTACTTACAAACTCTATTTTGTCGCAAAATAAACCAAACCAAACCAAAATTTCTTATAATTTACTTAATTCTTTACTTATAGCTGAAAGAAGAAAGTATGTTAACTAAAACACTTTTAGTGGACCCACCTAATAATTTTCACCACATAGTTGCTATTTTAGTTTAATTCATGGGGAAAATCAACTTAGAGTGAAAGGTTAGTCACTTATGAGGCCTGAACTGTTCCAACATCATTAGCGTGTCATTAATGTCAAGTAAAACAATTACTTTGAACACATGTTCTAACCCTTATTTACACTATATGAAGGCAATGAAATTTGCATTCAGCTTGCTTTCAGGTAGTTCTGTGAACAGGTAAAATGCAATAGAATGCAATGACCTTATTTTATAAAATAAGCTGAATTGATAACCAGGGACACTGTGTTAGCCCCAACTTAAGAAGTTACTTTGTAAAATTAAAATATATACAATGATATGTTTAAAAATAATGAATTAAGTTTCACACACAAAAAGAGTATTGCAGACCGTATTACTTTTGTCAAGAAAAATGGATAATTATGAGCATTCTGTAGAAATATGCATGACATCTGCTCCAATCAAACCCCTTAAATCCACTTTGCAGTGGCATGTAAAAATGAAGCCTAGCATGAACTGCAGCTCCGCACACCAGGAATGGTAACCAAGAAGTAAGCCAACAAAAATATCAAGTCGCCCAAGAATCTTAATTCTTCTTTATAAATGTCTTGCATTTGATTAAAAAGATTAAAATTGCAAATATTTTTTGTTTTATCTAAACTCCAGCTTTAAGAAATACTAAAAATAAGAGTAAGAGTATCAAAAATGTTCAGATATGGTCTGGGCATAGTGTAATCCAGTACTTTGGGAGGCCGAGGTGGGCAGATCACTTGAGGTCAGCAGTTCAAGACTAGCCTGGCCAACATGGTGAAACCCCGTCTCTGCTAAAAATACAAAAATTAGCCAGGTGTGGTGGTGGGTGCCTGTAGTCTCAGCTACCAGAGAGGCTGAAGCAGGGGAATCACTTGAACCCGGGAGGAGGAGGTTGTGCGAGCAGAGATCACACCACTGCACTCCAGCCTGGGCGACAGAGCAAGACTCCATGTCCAAACAAACAGAAAAACAATTCAGATCTAAATTCTGAGTTCATTTGAAAACATAAGCTAATTATTGACTTAGGAAAGCTCATACCCAGATTTTATAAGTTGCTGTTTTATGTCTTTTGTTGAAAGGCAATTAAATCTCACACACAAGTAGTGAAAGGGTGAGCTGAAGCGAAATCAAAATTGTAAAAAATAACAGAGTTTGATAAAAGTGATGAATAGGTCAGTTTCATTGAAACCATATTGATAGCAGCATTTGGTTCAAATTTAGTTTTTTTCATACCTAATTTTTAAAAAATGTTAATCTTCATCTTAGCAAGTCTAACATCAAATGCCTTTTGACAACTGTGCGGGAGTTTGCACCATTTCTTTAAAAATTCAGAAGTGGAGAATGTTAACTTTATATTTAAAATGCTTAAACTTAAAAGTTGGCCGATAAATAAACAGCATAATATCAAATAAGAAATAAGAGGGTCATATTTTATCTTAACTTCAAAGTCCTTGTAGTTCCCCAGGACCTGAAAAAATTTTAGTCTGAATCTCAAGTATTCTTTTTAAAATTAATTATTTAAGGTTTTTCAATGATCTATGGTAGTAAAGAGTCAAAGAGGAATATGGTGTTTAGCCTTTAAGAACTCTTAACTCTAGAAAAAAATTCCAGTCCCACTTCCCACAAATGCCAACACTGCAGTTGTAACAGAGCTTGTCAGGTAAAATTAATAGTGTCATTGTATTATTTTCTCACTGGAATGGGCACAAACAAGCAAAATAAGAGCCTAAAAAACAATAATAATATAAATCTAGCACTATTGATTGATTCTGGCTTCTATTAATTTTATGTGTCAGAGTAAGAAACAAGCGCACAGTTTCTGACAAAATACACTTTTATTCCTTTTCTATTATTCATCAAATTAAAGGACCAGACTTGATATCTGTGAAGAGTTAAGCCAATCAATTTGTTGAAAATAGACAGGAGATGTTTATTTTTAAGAGCTATTTACCAAGCTAAAAATTTTGAGAACTGATGATACCTTTCTTTTGGATTATTTATTTTGAGTCATGTGAAGGATTTCAACATGTAATACTGTTAATGTCAATTAATTAAATAATTTCAAGCAAGTCGTTCTTATTTTTAAAGTTCCCTAAAGGAGTATTATTTCCCTCTAGTAATTGTGAAATGTTTGGATAAACACTTGCTGTGTGAATTTGAGTGTCTTTTTCTTTCACTGCCTTTAACACTATTTCATGTACTTAGTCCACATGACTAATTACAAGCATACAGATACTGTTGTTATTAAACTTGTTCACACAGATTAAAATGAGAATGGATCTTAGCGTTGTGCAGTGTACAACTTACCCAAGGGTATATGGCAGACCTGTTTCGTGGTATAGGTAGTCATTGTACTATTATTATTTTAAGCAAAATCATTATGCTATGACTAAGTCCCTTTTTGCCAGGTCCATACTTTAGATAGGTTACCTATATTGTTACATGCCACAAAAGAGACCACAGGGCTCATAGCAACAGAGACAGAATAAATGCCTCAGTGAGATTCCAAGAGCATTAGTCATTTGACAGCTTCTTCTTGTTCACAACAAAGCAAGGGCAAGCTCAATCTTTCTGATGCACTGAAGGACAGGCGCAGACAAAAGGCTGATACTAGAGTCTGATATTTAAGAACAAATGACAACTCTTAAAAAGTGCTCTAGCTCTGAAATGCTCCAGAAAATATGAAAGTAATTTTCAAAGCCCATTCCTTGATGTTTCTTTTTTAAAAGAAACATCATCTCTGGAGCCTTTGATTAAAGAAGGGTGTAATCACTCTTTTTAATTCACTCTGATTTCACCTCAAAAGGGATGCCCAAGTTCTCTTTATCCCAGGTTGGCTCTTAATTCAAACCAAAGATTATTTTTTAAAAAGTTACCGCAGTGTGACGGCTCTTCCCAAATGCTTGAAACTTCAGGGATATTTACACATACTAAACTATACTTTTTAAAAAAGAAATTGAGGGTCCTTATCTGCCAGAGACTAAGTCAGAAGAATTTTAGTTTAAATACTGTAGCATAGATCATGTGCGGCTCTGATGGGCAGGTGAAATAACCCAGGCACAGAATGTGTATACTTCAAAACTATCCCTGTTGTTTATCTGCATTCGCTAATATCTCTATGGTAAGCACGCCCTGCTTTCTAAAATAATAAGGAAAATTGACTTTTTTTTTTTTTAAAGAATATATCATATATTGTGTTTGGAGATTAAAATCTGAGAAACAGCATCCATTTCAGGTCCAAAGAGGAGAGATTCTGCTTCATACGGTGTAACTACAAGAAGAAGAAGAAGAAAAAATACCTCAGAAACCATTGTGTTAATTGATAAGTGCACGGCTCAATAAAAGAATGGGAAAGGGTTGAGAAGCAAGGGCAGCCAGGGCAGTTAACACGCAAAAGCTGGTGAGCCTGTCCAACTAATCTGCCTCGTTTGTTTTCACAGCTTTGCCCGGAACATTTGCAGGGATGGCCCGACACTCCCCGCAGAGCCTGAGAGCGAGTGGCGAGCCAAGATATCAGCAGCACAATGTTTCACCTGCGCTGCCAGATACTCAGACAGAAAAAACACACAACAGTTTGTCAAAACAGCCATCAGCGCGGCGCGCTCGCTTTTCCCGCAGCCCCCGGTCCTGGCTGCCAAGGTACACGGCCAGGTTTATCTAAGGGCTGGAGAGCTCCTCTTTTACATTCCCGGCGAGGTGGGGATGATATGGCACAGGAAGGGACCGGGAACGCTCCCCGGGGAGCCCAGGCGCTACCTGGAAAAGGCTTGCTAGACACATTAACCCAGGTTCCCACAGCCCTCAGCCTTAGTCAGCACCTGCACAGTGAAATGACTCAGACACAAGGAAACCATCAGGATCAAGAGGGGCTCTGAGCTTCACGGGGAAGCTGGGCTTTTTAACCCCCTTTCCCCTACAATTGCCTGACTCATATGATTTAAAAAAAAAAAAAAAAAAAAAAAGCGTGTGATAAACCTAGGGCAGAAACGTCTGCCTTTGTCTTCCCTTTGTGATCGTGCAAAGCAAGCATCAGGGTTGCCTTTGTTGGCTTTCCAATCCCTTGCTAGCAGAAGCCCATGTGATAAGAACTTTTTGATTAAGCTCTAAATCTTTGGCACATATCTGCAATGCCTAATTATGAAAGATCTAATAATATGTTCCTTGTGTTTCTCTGACAACCACATGCATCTCCATTCAGCATCCCTGACGCTATTGGAAGGAGAGAAAGATACTGTATGACTCTACAAATGGTTACACAGAGAGGAGGGGGCATTCCTTAAACCTACACAGAACGGAGGCTGATGTCTTCATTAGACACATACCTAGCAGAAGACAAAACAGGCTATACACAAGAACAGTTCGTTTAAAGTCAATTTTTGTCAGGAAAAAAAATTGCGTTGCTTGGCAATTAAAACAAGTAGAATAAGATACTTTTTAATTAACATCTTCAAGTGGCAGAGGATGTTCAAATGGCGCTACTGTAGAACTTTCTGCCTCATCCTCTGTCTTTTTTAGATTATATATTTCTAAAAATACATTAGGTGACAGTTTAACTGGCAGGAGAAAGTATATTGGTTTTCTATACATATGGAAATAAGCTCTCTCAGGCAATAACTGGAACAATGGTGGCAAAATCTATATCAAAGGCAGTGGAAGCTGGGCAACGCTCCCTTCCTATGATTGGTGTGTGAGCCCTGACTTAATGAGCACCTACTGGAGGTGCTACTTTGAACAGAGCTTGGTCACCTCCACGCCCCACCCCACAGGCTGCCTGAAAAGTACATCAAGGGAGGCTTCTTAGAAGTGAGATTTACCAACTACATTTGACACTTGATCAAAGCACATGCATTTGCCTCCCTGAAACAGAAGTGAAAAATAACCGAAAAGCTGTCACCATACCGGGAGCTTCAGTCTCCGCCTTCTGGGAAAACAATCAGGCAATTCTGTTCCCTGACATGCTTTAAAATATACTTTTTAGAAAATAATCATGGATTCTTACACAGAATCAATAGGGTGCCCATGAAACCGTTTTAGTCACACTCTCTGATTCACATGACAGACAAACGGGATCAATTATGGCAAGTAAATGGGTGGAGAGGGGGTTCTCTCACCATTGAGCTGAGACCTCACTGGCAGCTTCTCACTTGGGAAACTCACAGCCACCTTCACTTACATCCCAAAAGATACGCAATACAGATTATTTCTGAATTTTTAGAACAAAAGATTAAACAATAGATAGAAGAAGTCGTCAGGCTCCATTTTCCAGATGGCAAAGTCATTCTGCAACTGCTTTTCCTAGCTCACCACAAACCTCATGGTTATATCTCTTTGTCTTTTGGACTCGGATTCTTCAAATGCCTGAATCCTCTGAGCCTGTTGTTGCCCCTTTTCTACCCTTTCACTAACTTAGCTCATTGAGACCTGATGATATCACATTGGTAGATTTCTTATTATTTTTCCTGGATGGAACAAATAGTTGTATGTTATTTATATGTTGTCATCAGGCCTGAACTTTTCTTGAAAAAATTAGACGTCTCATTTTTCTCTAGATACATTAACTGTTTCTAGCAAAAAGCAACCTTTAAATCCCGAAAATTTTTCCAAAGTTAATGCATCACCGGGAAGTGAAAAAGTTTCCCTTTTCCCTGGTGATCACAGTCGATTAATTGCAGACTCCTGGCGTCCAGTGGCCCACCCAGTGTTTGTACGGTCCCACGCAAGCAGAGCAGAAATCACTATCGCTGATCAAGGAGAGATGAACCCCGTCACTAAACAGTTTTCAGAGATTTAGCAAATCATTAGCAATCTCCTCAGCAGGGCAGCTAATCTCATCATTCGAATTTCTTGGTTGTTCTGTTTTTCTCTGCCAGATAACACTTTATCAGACTGAAATGGAACTTCCCTCTGATCAGGAATAGGGCATTCAACAAACTATACATATACCTTTGATAGCTTCCTTTTTGGAAAGCGAGGGAGTTTAATTGATAAAGTACCAAAAAATGAAACTGGAGTCCTAAAGTCTAGACACAGTTTTAGCAGCCAAATTGTAAACCAATGGGCTTAGTTTTGACAATCATGTTAAACACAGAGAACTAGAAAAATTTGCTCTCATCG